>NW_025951525.1:0-40260 GCF_023119035.1 Salvia hispanica
CAAATTAATAGCCTCCGAGTTCGCCCCTTCTATATTGCACTATTATCATACTTATTGTGTGATTTTCAAAGTACTGTACAAATTAGTTACATTGTGACTAATTGTTAATGAAAGCTAAATTAGTTATTTTCAAAGAAGTGGCTAAAACTTATAATAGGACAAGTTAGGTTTTGAAGGGATTTGGTTCTTAATTTAAATACTATCTAAAATGCTTTTATGATGCCAACTATTGTTATCATGTTAGTGGACTAATTATTTATTCATTGAAAAGTAGTATTCTTATTGTAGCAAAATCCTAACCTAACAAAATCTGAATGATTTGTTAGTTTAAATATGATATTGATATAAATGAATCGACTTATTCATTAGTGATTCGAGCTGGAGTTTGCAACTTCTTGGGTAGTGAAATTGTGACAAAGTTCATAATTGGAATTAGCAATTTACAATACATTAATATAAGAGAGATTTTTTTTTTCGCGAACTTAGTATCAATTTTGAAAAACAAGAGAGATAAATTAAATACATTGATAAAGAAGAGAGAATAAATAGACTAAAATGTCTTTAATGGGCTGAGGATATTTTCATTCAAAAAGTTCGAAATAGTAAAAAAATAGCTAAAATGATACTACGTTGAAGTTAATGGATCATAGAAGAAATTTTTAAATATTAGTGGACCAAAAAAAATATTCCCTCTTAATAAAAATAAATACTCTCTCCGCTCAACTAAGTTGAATCGTATTTTCTTTGGATGTCTCAACTAAGTTGAGTCATTTCCTTTATAAAAAAACAAACATTAAGTTACTTTTACTTTATTCCAGCTTATCTATTTTACTCTCTTTACCTTTCTTATTTTATTCATCTCTCATATTTTTCAACACAATTTCTTAATCTATGTGCCCAAAAGTTATGTTTCAACTTAGTTAGTGAGAGGAGTAAATTTTTATGAAAATACAATACTACTCTCAATCATGAGAAATAGTCTTGTTTTATTTTTTTCAATCGTCCACCAAAATTAGTCTCTCTCAATTTATGATAAATTTTTTATTAGTAAGGTATATCCCATTTTTCATTAACAATATTAAAATCATATTTTTTCTCTATCTTCCTTACATTACCAATTTTATATTCCATAAAGATTATTCATGTATATGGATATACTAGTAGGGAACTCAGATGCTCCCTTATTTAGATACCTCACGTCCATCCAATCAGCCGCTACGCGACAAACATAATATTTTAAATACAAAAGTGCAACCTAGTTGTATATGCATTTCGCAGATTACATTTTAGCAGAGGAATTGCATTTATAGTGTGAGTTTGCATTTTCACATAAATTGCATTTTATATTGTTAATTTTTGCATTTTCACATATATAAATGCAATCCGTCTATATATAAAATACAAATTAAACAATAATATCTAAAAGCAAATTAAACATAATATCTAAAATGCAAAACTCAACAATACAAAATGCAATCCCGAAATTCATTTATAGCTTCTACAAATATATATTGCATTTTAGTGTTTGCAATATTGCATTTTTGTGCCACTACATACACCGATGGATATACGGTAACTTTAAAACTAGTTGTTATACTAAGACATCCCTACACTAGTATTTATTTAAAAATGGAATTATGAATAATAATAGTATTCATCCATTCATCCCATCTTAAGCCACTAATTTGTTTTCTATATATAATTTTAAAATATACTTTCTCCGTCCCAAAATTTTGTCACCTATTTCCATTTTCGTTCGCCCTAAAAATTTGTTACCTTCCACTTTTACTATCTTTGGTAGTAGACCCACATTCCACTAATTCATTTACACTCACATTTTATTCTAAAACAAATGATAAAACTAGGATCCACGGCCATCAACTTTTTTAACTCACTTTCTATTGCATTCTAAAACTACGCCTCAATTAACGAATTTAATTATTGAACGAGGAAGACTTTTTATAATAGGACAAATGATAGGAAAAGAAAACTTATATCCACGCTAGATTAGCAACTGAAGTAAAGGTATCCATGATCTGAAAAGAGAACAAGAAAAAACAAATGCATGTTTCATAATCTTGGGTGGAGCTTTTCCGACGAGAATGTATGGCAGTTCGTCGACGAAGAGGGAAAACATAAACCTCCCACGAAGATCTCCTTGGCGGCGGCGCCAACAATGCCGAATTCCCCGATTCCCACCCTCCTCCGCCCGCACCTCGTGCGCCTCCGCCGCCCTCTCCCCCCCCTGGAAAAAAGAGCCCCGAAACCCCCCGGACCCGCTCCCTCTCCCCTCCTCCCCCTCCCTCCTCCTCTACCACTGCCTCGCCTCCTCCACCGCAGCCAGGGCGACATCTTCTCCATCACCCTCTCCAACGACTTCATCTTCACCGGCTCCTCCAGCTCCCGCATCCACGCCTGGAAGCAACCCGACTGCACACAAACTGTTTGCTTAAAAACCTCAACCGGCCAAGTCCGCTCCCTCCCGCCTCCGGCACCCTCCTCTTCTCCACCCACTCCGACCACCGCATCCGCCTCTGGGACCTCTCCCTCATGCACCACTTTCCGCCCCAAGAAGCTCGCCACCATCCTTTGCCGCCCCCCCCTCTTCTCCTACCACACCAGCCGCAAGCACCACCATAAAAACACCATCTCCTGCCTCGCCTACAACGCCGCGGACAAATCCTCTACACGGGCTCCCACGACCACACCGTCAAGGTGTGGAGCGTCCCCGAGAGACGCTGCGTGGAATCCCTCTCCGCCCACGAGGCAGGTGAACGCAGTGGTCGTCAACGAGGACGACGGCTGCGTGTTCACCTGCTCCTCAGACGGGACTGTCAAAATATGGAGGAGCGTCTCGAAAGGGACTCCACACATCCTCACCATGACTCTCGTTCCAGCAGTCGCCTGTCAAGCGCTTGCGCTGAGAGGGTGTGGCGACGACTGCTCTCTACTCAGGGTCGTCGGACGGGCTGATAAACTTCGGGGAAAGGGAGGACTCGGGGGGGAAACCCCCCGGGGGGTTTTTCGGGGGCCACCACGGTGCTGTGTTTGGTGGGGGTGGGGATTTGATCCTTAGCGGCTCAGGGGATGGAGATAAGGATAGGGAAAGGGGGAGGAGGGGAATTCGTTCCATTCTTGGGGGCGGGATCGATGGCCATCATGGCCCGGTGAGGTGTTTTTGGGGCCGGATGGAGAGTGATGGGCTGTGAAGGGGTGCTGGTTTACAGTGCTAGTTTGGATCAGACGATGAAGGGGGGGGGAAAGGGTTTTTCCATGGGAGAAAGGGGGGGATGGGGGGAAAGCCTGCAGGATTAGCCCTGTTTTGTCGCCTTTGTGGGTTGAGAGGAAGATTCAAACCCCTGATTCTAGATCATCATCTCCTTTAAATCCATCTTTCTCATTTTTATTTTGTCACTCATGTTGTAGTAGAGAAGAATAGTCAATAAATTTTTCAGTTATGTTATGTTTATAGATTGCTGTACATATGTTTTTCAATATCGCTAATTGCTAAGAGTGTTGTGCTTATCACAACAATTGGAGCTAATGAAAAAGGGTGAAACATTTTGTATAAAAAAAGAAAAACCTTTCCCAAAAAGCCTGAGACTAATTGATCACCACTAGTATCACAATGATAATTTGCAGAGATTCCCTTTCTATTTGAATTTTTGTTGCAATTAATTGTGTATCGTCTTTTATCATGCAAGTACAATAATAGAAGACACTTCCTTTTCTTGTAAGAAAAGAAACAGGTGATTGTCTTGCATATGAAAATTCAGATATTAAAAACATCAGAGTTGCTTTGCATCTGTATAGGATATTCAAACACATCATTTAGAAAAAATAGAATAAATCTTTCTCCCAATTAAAGAAGATTCCTTATGATATGCAAGAATGTGCATCATGATTCTGGAATCAATCCCATTTATTAAATGCAATATCAGGTTCAATTTGTAGTATGTAACAAAAGGTAGTAGTATTACACAATCGACGATCCACCTTGATCAACCACAACCTTAATTATTTTAACATATGAGATAGAACAAGTTATTACAATAAAACAAGCAACATGGAAGAAAGTAAAACAGCCAAAGAAGTGATGCACCCTTTTGCCTTTTTCCATTGTCTTTTCCACTCTTTGGAAAAAAAAACACACAACTATACCATACTTCACACATTGGGTGACCACCAAAAACCAGGTGAAAGAAATATTCCATAGTTTTCCTCAAACTCATAAATTATGAGGATTAATTTATCCTTCTCCATTTCTTTCATTTCATAATTTATAATGGTATGCCTTGGAATCCTGTTTGGCTGCGGCCCCATTCTCCCAAGTCGTACGTATTATCGGCCCTCATCGTCATCGCCATTCTCGTTTGCCTCAGATTACTGTGCTTTTCTATTATCCGCCTCTGGAAAGGGGACAGTGCAGGAGACCGAGATTCTGAATCCCAAGCCCGTTACGCGAGCTAGCTAGTGCATTCGGGGTGCCTTCTTCTTGTGAGACAAGCCGGATTGATAACCTCTTCTTATTTACTGCCTTCCAAGTTCCAAATATTGTATAGCTTGTATGAAAATCAATTGATTACTTCTTCTTTTTTTGCAGTGGTTTCAGCTTTTCTTCAGGTTTATGTGATTGATGAATTTTGAAATTGGTTTGTTATTCACATATATGCATGTAATGGACCTTAGGCAGTAATCCTGCTAGCCTCTTCAATCTTGGTTTAGTAATGAGTTAGCTGATTGTAGTAATGACATTTGAAACTGTAGAATATGGTTTTGTGTCATTATCGAGCGTACACTATATAATGGTTTCATTTTAGTAATACTATCATTTTCTCTTTTGGCCATCTGTATTTTTGAATATCAATTCTTATTCAATATCATAATTCATAAGAACTCCCAAAACAACATCATTCTCAGATGATATAAATTTCTTTGTTTAGCATTAAAGGCAGATGCAGTATAATTGTCCAGCCCATCCAATAATCTTTAAACTGTTTAAATTTGTACGTATCATTTTCCATTTGTTTGGTCCTTCTTTTGGTATTTTTAAATATGAATTCTTTTTCGTATCACAATCCATACAAAAACTATATCATTCTCTCGTCCATATTATAAAATTTACTTTGTTTAGCAATATCATTACAGTACAAATGCAATTTCATTTTTTGGCCTATACAATATCATTCACTAGTTTAAACTTTATCATTTTT
Organism: Salvia hispanica; assembly: GCF_023119035.1. Lineage (NCBI taxonomy): Eukaryota > Viridiplantae > Streptophyta > Magnoliopsida > Lamiales > Lamiaceae > Salvia > Salvia hispanica. The sequence continues at coordinate 5,214 of NW_025951525.1, forward strand.
TACGTTTGTTATATCATTTTCTCTCAAATACTATATCATTTACATCCAACACCGTATCATCCTATATCTATTCGACTATATAATTCTTTTTAAATACAATGTATTTTGAAGGAAAATTGAATGTGTTACCTACATTTTTTGCTTCCGAATCCATAATTTCAACAATGTTTTAATAATTAACATGGTTACAGTTATATATAGTGGAGTACTTTTAATAATTATCAGACAATTAATAAATTGGTACCTGCTTATTTGGATAGTAAATTAGCCCCCAAATCATTTATTTGCGTTCAATTATGACTAGTTAAAGGGGGTGTGTACGAGGGTAGCATCGTAAATTGATGAACTGTATTTTTCATAATTATTGTTATTTAGCTGACAATATCTAATTTATTTTAATGAACCTATTATCAAATACAAATAGTACTTACGACCCCTTCTGTAATTTTATGGTTAATAAGAGGTGAATCTTTAATTAGCATGTAGTTTGGGGGCAAAAATATCATATGTGGAAAACTTAAAGCAGATGGATCCCTCATTTAGTTTGAAGCTCGTCGCTTTCCCCACAGTAGCGCACGCACTGAGCGTGAAAATGAAGACAGCGCACAATCTGCTCGAAGGAACGGTCTCCACTCGCCGTCCGCCTCACGCCTCCGAGAACGGCACCGGAGGCGAAGAATTCGCCGATGAGTCCAAGACCCGTAAAACATGTCCATCGCAATTCGGATCACAAATTACTTGACTCGAACGGGCTACCTCTGGCCTATTCTCGTCTCGGCTTTCGTAGTCGTCATTATCTATTCTCTGTTTCCCGCTCCCTCGATTTCGTGCCAGGTCCTCCTCCTCCGGCATCTCGCGCCTCTTCTTCCCGGTCGATGCAGTCGAATCGGATTTCGGGCGCTCGGCGTTCCTTGGTGTAAGTTTTCATATTCTATGGATCATTAGGTTTAGGGATTCGGTGACAATTGAGGTCTGATTTTTATGTAAATGTCAATTTATTATTACTTCGAAAGGTTAAGTGCATATCTTGTTAAGAATCGTAAGAATTAGGTTTTGTTAATGGTTATTACTGTTGATTTTCTTATTATTTGGCGTAATGCTAGGGAGTTCTGGCTTAGGTTAGCTGAAAGCTTTCTTTCACGTGATGTCGATCTGTGTTTAACTGAGATTCGGAATGAAGTTGCAGTGATATACAATGTTGATGAATTAGGACAAAAAAACTGAAATTGAATTGAATTTTTGATATCATAGTTAATCGCTGGTTTGCTTTTGTTTGTTGAAAAGCGGATTTAGTAGCTTTCCATTATTTAATTGTAGATATACTTATATTGTTGGTGCAGCTAATTGCTTCAGATGAGATTATAAGGCAGTGATGCAATTAAGTTTCAATGTTGCCTAGTTGATTGTCCGCTTGATAATCAACACATTGAGTCTTCTTTATGAGAAGTTGAGATGATGTATTTGGAAATTGCTAAGATATGATGCTTTCGTAATTTTGTCATTCTCCAGGGCGATAATCTTGTATTCATGTTTACCGTATTGATTCTTGAATTTAATATTCTGGAAGAAACATGATGTTTCAGTAAGTTGTATATGCATATAATTGTTATCCTTGTCAAAAGGCAGATCAAAACATGGAAAAACTGTGGAATGGACACCAAAGATTTGCTCCTTGGGCTTGAGGAATTTGTGCCAATCTACGAGACCCGGCCCATCAAGAACAACATGTATGGCATGGGTTTTGATCACAGTTTTGGACTTTGGTTTATCACAAGATGGCTGAAACCAGATTTGATGATTGAGAGTGGCGCCTTTAAGGGGCATTCGACATGGGTTTGAGGCAAGCCATGCCTGATACACCTATTTTATCTATTACACTCGTCATCCAGAGAAGTACCTGAAGAAGGGGCCTGCTTATGTTGATGGAAACTGCACTTACTTTGCTGGGAAAGACTTTGTCGACTTTGGGAGTATGGACTGGGAACGAGTGTTGGGGAAGCATGGGATTCAAGATCCTACCCGTGTCCTTGTGTTCTTTGATGACCATCAAAATGAACTTAAAAGGTAAGTATAGGTTAATCAAACTGAGTAACACACAATGTTCATGAATCCTATGTCATGTTCTGATTTATAAATTCCTATCTTGACTTTACTAGATTAAAGCAAGCAGTGAAAGCTGGATTCAAACATCTAGTTTTCGAGGACAATTATGATACTGGAACTGGAGATCATTATTCCTTAAGGCAAATATGTGATCAACCGTACATTAGAGGTACTTCGTTTTTGTCATAAATTTCTTGGCAGTATTACATTCATTTTTTCTGGTGCACGATGAACATGGAGTTGTCTTGTTTCATTCAGGTGGTGGGCATAGCTGCTTCAGAGATAGCGATGAAGCCAGGATAAGGTATAGAAGGAGGAAATTCTGGGAGAAAGCAGTTGATACGGACGAGTTGTGTGGACCGGGAGAAGCATGGTGGGGCGTGAGAGGCTACATGCGCGACGACTTTAACCACAGCAACAAGGCAATCACCTACGATGAGCATTTCCAGAATAGCAGATTTGTGGAGTCAGTGTTGGATGTCTACTGGGAGGTGCCCCCAGTTGCTGGCCCTTCTCTTACTCATCAGACAAGGTATGAACCCGCACGGGCGCCTAGCCCTATTGTCAAAGATGGTCGATTTGCCTTGTTTCAACGGCTGGGCTTAACACGATTCGAGCCCTCTGTGTTCAACGGGTACACTCAAATGGTGTATGTTCAGGTATCTGAACTGGAAACATAATCCTTGCTAGTTATACCGCGCTTATATCTTAATTTGTTTGTCTTAATGCCTACGCGGCTTATAACCTGAGTTTGTCAATATTTGCCCGATCCGTCTCTCTGAGAACTTTTTCATTTTTGTTGTTTGTAACAGATTAGTTTTCAGGCTATGAATACCTTCCACAATATATTTGTTATAGAATTTCAGTGCCGTAGTATTTATTTGATCCTCTAGAAATCGCATTTTGCTTGATTTGTTTTATTTATTCGCATCATATTCTATTTATTTATGGCGTTGTGTTCTCTTTCTCAATTCACTTTCGATTTGCAATTTTCTCCATAATTCGTCCGAATCCCTTGATTATCTTCATTGACAAGTTAGCTTCACGTTTTCCATCAACAAAACTTATGAAGTGTGCACTAATGGATCTCTCAATGGAGAATTTTGCAAGAAAAGTTGTCAGGCCATAATGCCGTTGTAAATTATCGAATAAACAATATCATGCTATACGAATGGAGAATCAAGTGGTGTTGGATGGGATGATGAAAGAAAGTGTGTCAATGCAAGTGCAGATATGTGGGAGATTAGATGCAGGTAAAAAATCTATATATGTTCGCTATTAATGTACTCCCACCTTGCAATAGTATTGAGCGTTTCTTTTAACATGGAAATTAAAAATATATTTAGTAAGTAAAATGGAGCGAGAATAAAGTAGATGAATAATGAGATAATAAAATCTGAAACTGTAAAGTACCATAGATTAAACTTTTGGATTTATCCGAAATGGAAATGACTCAGCACTAATAAGACGGTTCAAAAATTAATACAACTCAACAATAATGCAACAAAGGAAGTATGGTATTATCACAAAATTCTGTAATTGTATATGTTCATACTAGATTGCAATTTCATGAGAAACAAGTCGTTTCCTTACTTTGATCACTACTATCACTTGTTTGGGATAGAGATATAGCTATTGGATTATATTCTGAAGCTCCATAAGATATAGTTGAGTAGTTAGAAAAATCAAACTGTAGATGAAGAATCTGACTAAGAAGATGGTGTGCCTTCAATAACTACACTACTACACCTCGAGATAAATGAATTTAAAGAAAAAAACTTGAGGAAGAGAAAAAGGTTCAGATGGTTCCGAATTAGTAAATAAATTACGTTTTCACTCTTGTTCATAATAACCATATTTTTATAATCATGGCTAAAACATCAGCAGTCGATATGTCCGAGTGGTTAAGGAGACAGACTCGAAATCTGTTGGGCTTTGCCTGCGCAGGTTCGAATCCTGCTGTCGACGATTTTCATTTTACAATTTTTCTTTTGTATCGTTTTAATTTTAAGATTTGAAATCATTTGTGAATTCGTGTTATGCAGAGGGACAATTCCGTCATTTGAATCTAAGCCTCTTATCCTACTCAAGTTTTTATCCGATTACAAGCGACCAAATCCTCCACCAAATGGCCGCCTACGCAAACTCAAACCTCGCTCTCTTCTCCGCCTCATCCTCCCCGCCGGCGCCGCCACCATCCGCCGCGTCGCCACCGTGCGCTGCGGTCCGCGTGACAACCGCGGCCCGCTTGAAAGGTCGAATCCTCAGCACCGAAGCCATCCAAGCAATCCAAGCCCTAAAGCGCGCGTACCGATCCGATCCGGAGAGCCTCCCCACGCAGGCGCTCCGCCGCCTCATCAAATCCGACCTCACCGCCGCGCTGAAGGAGCTGCTCCGCCAGGACCAGTGCGCCATCGCCGCCGTGGTGTTCTCCGTCATCCAGTCCGAGTACGGCGCCGACCTCAACGCGTACTCCGAGATGGTGGTGGCGCTGGCGCGGAAGGGGATGACGGCGGAGATCGACGCGCTGGTGGATCGGATGGAGGAGGAGGCGGCGGCGGTGCGCGGCGCGAGCAGGGGCTGCTGAGGATGGTGAAGGCATTGATAGGCGCGGAGAGGAAGGAATCGACGGTCAGGATTTACGAGATGATGAAGAGGAGTGGGATGGGGTCCACGTGGGAGGTGGATGAGTATTTGGGGAGGGTTTTGAGCAAGGGCTGAGGAGATTTGGGAGGCAAAATTGGCCGATGAGGTTGATTCTGAATTAGCCAGGTTGTATAAGGGCTTTTTTGTCAAATCATGAATGTCTTTCTACACTTCTTTTCATCCAAATAGAAATAGTATGTTTCCCGATTTTCTTCATCCATTTCTTTACATAAATAAATGAAACTTTTGAAGGCTATCGGTGAAACGTGTAACCCTACAAAAGAATAACTGATTTAAAAATTAATGAAGATATTTGAAAATAAGCGTAATTTTTGTCGGAAAAACAATCTCACTCCGTTTCTTCATAGTTAAGTCGTTTTATTTCGAAAAATTTCTTCATAGTTGTCATTTCTATATGTACTTTATACTTTCATTTTTCTTTTTACTCTCTTATCCATCATATGGGTATTTTATAGAGTAAACTATAAAATTTAAACTCTAAGTATAACATCAAATGCATGAAGTCATGTTTTAAAAAATACGTTGTAAGCATCTATCGTGGTTATAAAATCATTTCAATTCTTTTATATTTTAAGTCTTTTATATCCTTTTCCCTCACTTTTAACCTAAATATAATTCCAATGATGTTTTAATCTTTCATTTTTATTAAAGATGACTAACTTTCTTCTTGTTTGTCACGTCGAATGGCCAATTCTTAAAATGGAAATCCATTTATCTCTACTTTATTCACTATACTACTTTCTCTTCAATAACACACAAAATAAAGTTCGTAAAAATCTCTGTAGCCAGAAAGGGAATTAAATCTCACGGACGGAGGGTCTATGTTTATTTTATATTAAAATATTATTTTCATTTAATCCACAAATATTTTAAATTTATTAAATTGGTAAATTAAAATACTTATCAAACTAAAATAAAAACATAAATCATTCTTATGATAACTATTAAAAAAAGTAGAATATTTTAGTTAATCTAAAATAAATCCTAATTTCTCAATTAGGTTAATATTAAAATTAAATAGAAGATGTTTAACTAAAATATCAAAAAAAAAACCTAATATTTCGACAATCCATCTTCGTTTAGTTTAACTAAAATAAAAACATAAATTATTCTTAGGATAACTATTGGTAAGTATTTTAACTTATCAATATAATTAAATTTATAATATTTATAGATTAAATGAAGATAATATTGTAATATAAAATAAACATAGTACATAGTAATAAAAATAAAAAACACTAAAACAACCTTAGAATTATATTTAGGTTAAAGGTGAGGGTAAAAGGGTATAAAAGACTCAAAATAGTGAAAAATGGTCTCGGAAAGATATTATACTCATACGTAGAGATTCAATGATTTTTTAAAACATGATACTCTAACGTTCGACTTGTCTATGCGAGATCAATTTTGTAGTTCACTCTATTTTATATGCCATTAATGAGGTGCTTTTTAGTTTTTTTATTAGTTTGATACTGCACAAGTGCTCTAAGTACTACTTGTATGCTGTAGCAATAATCTACAATTATAAAATACTTTGGTCTTGTTTTTATTAATACTGCAGTACCATTTAATTTAAGCGATCAATCTCAATTTCACTTATCTTTTGTTAAAAAATTAATATAAAAAATTAGAATTAATAATTCACTAAATTTCTGAATCTATATTTTCTTTCCATTTCATGAATCCTATTGATTAAATCTTTTAGTCTATGTTTTCTTTTCATTTCATAAATCTCAATACGAATCAAAATAGGAGATTTAATCCAAGATAAATGGAGAAATAGATCATTAAACTCATGGCCTTTTATACTATAGGATTAATAGCTACTCATCTAGTCATGCTTTTTAATACCCATAAATTAGTTTGTACAAATGGGATACGATAAGTCGATAATCCATCTACTACTGTAAGAACTAGGAGAAGCAAAGCTGAAAAGTTCAGATTTTACTATATAAGCAAAGTTGAAAATTGCACTCCCTCCGTCCGGTGAATGCACTTTCCTTTTTAGTTTATCACACAAAAGATGTCACATTTCTTCTTTTAGAAAAATTCCCTCTCACATCAATTATAAAATTATATTTTTCTATCGCTTAACAAAAAAATAACATCTCCTAAAATCTAGTGTATCTCCCAAGTGTGATATCTACCTTGGAACGGAGGGAGTATAATATAAATTTGAAAACAAAAGGAAAGTGAAAAAATTGGGTAGAGTATACATGCTGAAAGCCTTCAACATAAAACCGGCTCTTTTTTCCGTCGAGGAGACATTATCAAATTGTGAGTTACATAAATCTTTACAATGCAGCCTGTTGAGCAAATCAATGATTGTAGAATGTATAAAACGGGGCAGATCTCTGCCCCCAATCAGGCAGAAGGCTCAAAGGGCTTGTAAAACATTACAAGACCAACGCCATGCGGGAGTTTTGACACAAGACAACTAATCTTAGAGGTGAATTTCTGATGCATAATCGAACTACATGAGTGACTGCAGCAGAGTATCGATTTCCAAGCAAGCAGAAGCACCGCTCACTATGTTGAGTATCATGACATACCTTCGAGTCTAGTAGCCAGAAGAAACAAGGATGTTGTGCTCCTTCAAGCGCTTTGGAAATGAGCCGCGGTTTTGTAATTGGAGGATGCCAGCAGCCTTCTGAGATAGGATTGAGTTCAATCTTGAGATGTAATCATCTAGCCGGTTTCCAGGTTGATCAGCCTCGACCAACAGATTCATCTCCTACAAAGAGCAAATAGAAGAGATTAACAAAATTCACGTGCTTGAGGAGGGAGAAAACCCGACATTGAAAGAAAAATTTATAAACCTCTCTAACAATCTCCATAGTCTCCTCCACCTGTTTTCTGTGAGCATGGACAAGATCTTCCTCTTCCTAAACATGGACGGCAAAAAATTGATTAATGCCTTATTTATATCATCAAATAAGGTACTCCTGATATTCTCTTACCTTCAATAAAGCAGTCAAATCATCATCTGAATTTGAATATTTTATTTCTGATTTAGGAGGTTCCTTCCACTTGGATTGGATATTGTCTCTCTTCATTTTGTCTTCAGGAATCGGGAGGCTGTGCAGTTCAACTCTGAGTTTTTCTTCCAAGATGGTTTTTCTTGCTCATAGAAATCGTCATCATAGTCTTCCCTATCAGTTTGTTCGGGCCACGAATCACCTGTATCATCCTCAAAAGTCGTAGCAGGTGGAAGGACTGACGACAAAGGTTGTGCAATTGACTCTTTCAGGTTTGTGGTCGAGGACATCACATCTTTTTTGGTGTTGCCTCTTGAAAGGCTCTTTACCCTACAACAGAAACATATTGCTCAAGACTTAAAAATAAGTGTTTGCTGAAAGAATAATTACTCATTACAACATAGACATACCTATCAGCGTATCTTAAAGTGTTCAGGGTATGCTCACAAGATCCGGAGTTTGGTGAAATACATGATATCATAACAGTGCGAGAATTCCCGACGAAGGAATCTCGTAAAACTTCGGTTAATTTACTGCCTCTAAACGGAATGTGCCCTTGGTCATTGTCAAGTGCTCTGATACATTCCTTCAGTGCAAGCAAACTTTTGTTGATCTCAGCCCCTTCCATTCTGCATAATCCGGAAATTGGATAAGGGCGACAAATTCTTGTGATCATCATATTTTCATCTCTCAAACAACAGGTGAAAGCCAACGAGCAATGATTTGCATTACCAAGTGTGAGAATGCCCCATGCATAATATAGTTGTATGAAAGCACTAGTAAGAAATTTATGTTGTGATCCTAAGCCATGTACCTTGTTTGCTTGTCATTGTCTGTTGTATCTGCCCCACGTTCACTTCCAGCAAGGTCTATGAAGGAGAGTTTACCAACAAGTCGTGCAGGTTTAGATTCACTTCCATCCACAGACCTCTTAACAGAAAGTTGAAGAATCGCATGTGACCGAGATGATTCCTCATTTGCACCTGTGGTTCCAGTACTTCTAGTCGCATTTCCTCTCTCAATGAGCTCCTTAACTGTCTCCACATCCACTACTCGATACTCTTGCAAACCCACAATACAAACTTGCTGCTTCCCATCCTCTCTCATACAAAGTTTCCTACAAGTACAGAAATTAAAAATTTGTTGGCATGCTACTACTAATGGGTGAAAGCCAACTAAGAGAACCCAGAGAAAAAGCTTACTTTCTATCACTGAGCAGATCAAAGAGTTTTCCTCCATATATCTCAAAGAAGCTGAAAAACAATTGAAACCCTTGGTTCCTGTAGGTGTGATGAATGAGCCTCAAGATATCTCTCACTGCTCTGAGGGCAGTGGTTTCATGGTATATGTTTTGCCACTTCCTGATGAATTGTTAGAGATTGATGAAATTGATGAACTAGTGTTGACATCAAAGAAATCGAAAGGGTTTCAAGAGTTTTCTTTTGGGGTATGGTTGAAACATCAGAAAAGTTGAGTTCAGATAGTAAAATCATTTCAGGATTGATACTCTACATAGAAGAATTAAACTATCAGACAACAAGATGAATTATACAACATGCAGTTCCACCAGATTACAGGATAGTATGTTATTACCTGTTTGGCCATAAGCAAGCAAGTTGCTTTTGTACGTTGGAAAATTATGGGTATGATAGGTTCTACGGTTTCACGATATACCTAGAGAAATGAAAAAAGAGTGAACCAGAATTAAGCAGACATCAAGATTAAGTACCAGATCCATTTCAGGTTAATATAGATTCATATCATGGGATATAATTACCTCATCATTTGACACTTCTTCATTTAGTACAGCATCAAAAACAAATTCATGTTTCTCCTGATACTCTGTCAGGTCAACCTGAGCACATTAAGATTCATATACATGAAAAATGGGTATTTGGATGAATAGGCATTCCCATTTTTAATTAACATTTGATTGGAGAAAGAGGCATCTTAAAACGATTTTCCCACAGAGTAAGAAAGGAAAACTTGAGACACAGTTACAACCATAACAACAAGAAAATTTGCTCTTATAAGCTTTAAACTTTCAAGCCAAGTTCATTACATTGCAAATGTTACTTCTCAGGTCTACTAGGGAAGTGACGTATCATAAAAATCAAGAAGCAGAGATACTTTTTCAATTTTTGAAGGTAGCTTCAAAATACACCCTTGAAGAAAAGATGTGAATTTACTAGGAAACGATTTTATAGGAGAGCAAAACATGACTTAATTTTAAGGAAGCAATAATCATGGACAGAGGGACGATAGCACAAAGTACTAAATGTTGGTAACAATTCTATCAATCGAATAGAGAGCAACAGAATTCATAACAAGTTCTACACACCTTGAGTTTTGTCTCATGGACAACAAGACAGTTTGAAGAGGTTTCTATGATATCTTCGTCATTCTTTGCCAGTTCCCTTTTATTTAGTGGTCTTTTCCTTACCTGGTATAAATAAAATGTTTGTCAATCATACAAAGAAACAACAGTGTTGAAGTTTTACATATCTGCTTACTGCAAGAGAAATGTTGGGTAAGAAAGTGCATGCCAAAGAAATTATGAAACTGCTGAAAATGATTAGTCATATGAAGTAAGAATACAAATTACAGAAAAGTCATGCGTGTTTTCGTCCAGCTGAAATGTTTAGAGTAGAACAGCTACTTGAAAAGAATAAAATACATACCACTACTTTAATCTTTGCAACATTGCTAGCCTTCACATTGTCCGCAGTGATGCTTTTTAGAACATTAGTATCAGGTAAGCCACGTGTTTTGCCAGTCTGTTTATTCATCCCCAAGTATGGGTCCGAATCATCAAAACTTCTTCCTCTTGATAAATTATTTATTGGAGGAGCATCATACAGAGAGGGAACTGGCATCTATTCTCAACAATCAAAAATAGCCAAAAGGGAAAAGAATACAAAAAAAGAGTTAGGAAATCTTAGACAATGTAACTTGCTATCTTAAATAAAACACTGATGGAGTATAATGAAATTCAGGACACCTAATATGAAACATTCTGCCTTAAATCTATTTATCAAATGCATATTAACAAATCAGGTGTAAAATCCATATAGCATCAATGTAGCATCAAATGCACAGAATACACAGGGTTCAATTGTATATTGCTGCAAAGCCACACGGTGGACTTGTCTTGTCTGGCAACAACATCTATTTCCATCAAAACCATTGAATAAGACAATGTCTAAAGCTACTACTTTATCCACAATGCACAATGGAGTTAATTTCCTGCCACATAAACTACAACTACATCCAATAAAACCAACACCCACGATATATACTGATCAACGAAAATGACTGCTCCAGTTCATAAACAAGAAATCTACCTCCGGAAGTAGCTCAGTATCGAACGAATGCAGATCTAACAGCCCCGGGCTACTCTCATTTGGATCATCGCCATTCTTCCGCCGTGAATGCACCGGCGGCGTCAACGGCTCCGCAAACAAATCGCCTCCACTGTACATCCTCTGCGTCTGCAAACTCCCGTACATTCTAGAACCCTGACCGCCTCCATTGTAATATCCAAAGTCCTAATTTCAAAACAAACAAACAAAATAAAAAGGAAATCAAATTTATCGGTTCCAGCTCATGGAATCAGATCTGAAAAGGTTCAAATCCACCAAAAAATAAAAAAGCAGAAAATTTACCTGAACTGGAGGAGCCGCATTATTCGATGACTGTAAATGCTGCAGGCCAGCTGATTGCAACCATCGGCCATTCGATGAAGCTTCCATGAATTGGTCGGAGTACTGGCGCTGATGGTGCGCCGCCGCCGCGGCGCCGGATCTCTGCCTTCCCACCGCATTCATCTTCTCTCACCAACAACGGTTAAAAAATAAGAAGATAGAAATCCAACAGCGCTCTCACTCAATCTCTCAAAGCAATCGCCTTTGTTCAAATACTACCAAAAATACCTCCAATCCAACACAAGGAGAGGAATTTTTCTAGAGAGAAACTCCAATTGTAGCAACTGCGTTTATTAGAGCTTTAAAACTGCGAAAAAAATTGAAGAGTTGAAGAGAAGACGGTGAGGACTGAGTTTTCCTCTCTGTTTTTTTTTAAATTTAAATGTTTAATTTAAATGTTTAAAAAGCGATTAAGTGATTATTATATTGAATACTTAGTTTATTAGTGTTAGCGGAAATGGTGAGTGGGAATTTGAATTTTGAAGTGGCACGTGTGAAGGCAACGCCCCATGCGAAGCATGTGATTGGTTGACGGTGTGCGACGGTGGATGGGCCTACTAATTTTTGAATTTGTTTAGGCTAACATTGTCGTTTCACATGGTGGGGCTATGTCGTTTAGCGTCTCGCTATCCATTGCTTAATTTGTGTTTTCATTTTATATAATATACTGTAATTTTCTAAATAAATGATCAAACCTTGATACAACCGACTGAACGAGTGTTATAACAACTCAATTAATACATAATTAATCTCTGATAAATATGAGTGCAATATGTGATAAAACTCTTAAATTTCATAATTACTCTACTCCCTACTATAGTACTATTTGCTTTATTATCTAGGCAAAGATAATGACAACTGAATAATTATACTACTTCACATATATTGTTAATGAGTTCATCGGAAATACTATAAAATATTGAAAATGAATTTTTCATGGTTCGCTTTTACAACTTCAAGAATGTTAACAAGTTAAATAAAAAATTTATTCTCATATATTTTATAAATTCATTAATTCTTATAACAATTTTATGGGGCATTAACATAATAAACATTGAGTTAAATATAGTCTATATCTAATTTAATCAAATACTACAATATTCTAATATTTCTAAAATTTTAATGTTCTTCATGACTACATGATTTATTTAGAATATTTGTAACAAGTTTTCCAAGAGTCATGGTGTGACTAGAGATGAAAAATCAAGGTTATCTGAACTTCCATCTTTCGTCGAGGATCAATGTTACGTAAAAAGTAGATAGTCGTATTATCGTATAGACTTAAAAAAAATATATGACAAACTGGAATTGCTTCTACTAATGCTAGACTAGATCAGGTTCATCAAATTTCACTTTGTTACTTAGTACTATGTATTTTAGCATGTAATATACTTCAACGATGCATAAATCCAAGAATAATACTCTCTCACCATAAAAAATAGTCTCGATTTTTATCATTTTGAGTTCACAAAAATAATTTTATTTCAAAAAATTGAAAGTTTCTTTTTTATACTTTTTTTCATCTTTCTCATACTTTTACCCACTTTTTCTCCAATCTATCTTACTTTACACACTTTTCTCGTTCTCTCTACTTTACTAATTTCTAAAAGAGTGAACTACATAAATTACCGATCTTTCACTTTCGCACGTGGTACGATTTTTTATTTTATATCGTTTTTGTACCTATAAATCACATTTTTGATATCGATTCAATTTTCTTCCGAAATGCCCTTTAAACAAATATATTTTCCGTGGTTTTCGTGGTCGCATGCGACGCTCCTCTGCGTCCGCTATTGTGGTGGGGAAAGACGCGGACAAAGAGAGCATTTTCCGATTTTTATTTATTTATTTGTTTTCAAAACTCTATATAAGGTCGTGGTCATTTCATTTGCACCACTTGTATTAAAGAGTTTCTCTTCTCTCTCCACATTCTTCATTTGATGGGTTGAATCCAAAAATGGCAAGTGGTGCGGGTGGTAGTGGTGGGGATCCGTATGCTAGGCGGGAATTAAAAGAGTTGGGTCTATACGTCCGCAGATAAATTGCTTGATACAAGAGCACTTGCAAAAGAAAAAATGCGGTACCCCCGCCCATCCATCATCGAGTTGTACTCCCGACCAAGCGTTGCCTACCAACGGTTGTTTGACGACTAATTCCGGGGCCCGGCTTTGGGGAGAACTTTTACGTGGCTTTTAGGATGCACCGAGATCTATTTATTAGTATCGTGAATGCTTTAGAGCATCGATACAAGTATTTCAGTTCGGGAGGATGCGAGTGGTAGACCCGGTCACACACCTATACAAGTGCACCGCCGCAATCGTTGGCCTCAGAGGTGCGGCCGATGTTCGTGAGTACCTCCACATCGGCGGGACTACCAACGCATTTCTGCGGGATTTTGTAAGGCGTCATTCATATTCGGAGAGAGGTATCATTAAGCCTACCCCCAAGACCGGAGGATCTAATGGATATAGGATGCTGCACGGTTTCCCGGATGTTGGCAAGATAGATTGCAAGCATAGGGAATGCGAATCGGCCCACCGGGGAAAAGGGGTGTACACGACGCTTTAAAGGGAACTCATGATGATCCTCGGCCGTAAACGATACCACTGGATTTGGCATGCGTATTTTGGGTAGCGTCGAACAACGACATCAATGTTCTCTAGTTGTCGCCTCTTTTCAATGAGCGTGCATGGGCGTTGGTCCCGCCATCGATTGCCGCCAACGACAACCAACACGATATGAGCTACATTTGGCGGATGTGATATACCCTAGGGGCCGCCTTTGTGAAGACGATCGATGCCCAACAAATCCAAAGAAGATCTACTTGCGCAACGACGGAGACAGCTGCAATGATGTGGAGCGGGGATTTGGTGTGCTCCAAGCTCGATGGGCGGCGATGAAGGTCCGACACGTTTGTGGTGAGGTTGCATTGCGATGTCCCACGGACGTGGCCTCCGGAGGGAACGGTGACCGTGATTCTACCAATACACAAAAGTTCCAAGTGGGAGAAGAGAGTCGAAGATGCTAATTGCATTAATTCTCAATAATGGGAAATTACAATAAAGGAAAGCTTTTTATAGCTAAGAAAATGTGACTAACAAACTCCAATCTAGATCTAACAACTCTCAACTCACGCTTCACACGCCTTGGCCGATTTAATCTCTCATTTCCCACGTGTGCATGCATCCATTCACACGTTTATTTACTTTTCACTCGTGCGTTTATTCTTCAAGCGTTTCATGTATCAAATCTCCCTCGCCCCAAAAACCTTGGCCTCAAGGTTTGAAATGAGGAAAGCGGTCTTGAATGTCATGTAGAAACTCCCAAGTGGCATCCTCCGAAAAGAGTTTGCCCAATGGATAAGAACTAGTAACCTGAGCCCTCGCTCGCTGACCGACGACGATCAAGGATTTGGATCGGCTCAAGGAAGGTGGAATTGCCAACTGTGGGCAATGTCCCATGTCGCTGATAAAGGGCCCATTTTCTTCTTTAACCGGGGCACATGGAAGACGGGATGAATCTTACAATCAGTCACGCAAGATTATACGCCACCTCTCGAACTTATCGAAACCTTAAACGGACCAAAGTAACGAGGGCTGAGTTTCAAACGGCGGTCACGAAGGGTATTCGGTATGGTCGGAGCTTCAAATATACCCAATCACCCACACTAAACTTCCTCTCGATCGTGGTTGTCGGTCTTCTTGTTTCATGCGATGTTGAGCCCTCCCCGATGGTGTTTGAGGACCTCCATCATAGCATCTCGTGCCATCAAACTCTCATTGACATCATGGAAAGCCGAATCACCCTTGAAGTAAGGGATATGAAGTGGAGCCGGATAACCATATAAAGCCTCGAAGGGGGTGGTTTCAATAGCCGAGTGAAAAGAAGTATTGTACAGAACTCGGCTAGGCTTAGCCATTTACTCCAATTGGTTGGTTGATCCCCACACATACATCGTAAGTAGGTCTCCAAGCAACGATTAACCACCTCGGTTGGCCATCGGCGAGGATGGTAAGCCTAGACATGTGAAGCTCAACTCCTGAGTTTGAAGAAATACGACAGAAGCTGAGGAATACCTTATCCTGTCACTGATAAGTATAGTAGGTAAACCATGAAGCTTAAAAACATGATCCAGAAGGCTTGAGCAAGACTGTTAAAGCCGTATAAGGATGGGCTAGACTCATGAAATGGGCATACTTAGTAAGACGATCCACCAACCAAAATAGTTGATTTCCCATGAGATAAGGGAAGGCCTTCAATAAAATCCAAGCTAACTTGTGTCCAAGCTTCATCAGGTATGGGTAGAGGCTGCAAGAGCCTAGGATAGGCACTATGGCCATACTTATACTGGCACACGTCACACTCTCTAATATAGTTTACGATCTGCTTCTCCATGTTGGGCCGAAGTAGAAAAGTGAAGAAAGCCGTTTATATGTAGCATGTATATAGAGGACCTCCGCACCGGAATCATGGAAGAGCATGGATGATACGGAGCCTCAAAGCTGATCCTCTCCTACCACCAATCTACCTTTCCTCCTCGTTGGTCTCCAATCCAAGAAAATTTAGAATTTGAATGAGGATTCTGCACAGCTCCTCAATTATGGACTTTAAAAAGAGTCGAAGTCCATTATCCTTGATCGGGGATAGAGATCGGTTGATACGAAGTAATGCCATACAGAAAACCTCAGAAGAATGCACTCTAGAAAGTGCATCAGCTACTACATTCTCCACGCCCTTCTTATACGTAATTTCAAAATCAAAGGCCATTAGTTTGGATAGCCAACTGAGTTGGCCGAAGTAGTCACTTGTTTCATTAAGTGACTCAAGTCTTATGATCAGTCCCGACTTCAAATGGTTTAATACTCAAGTAATGCCCCAATAAGTAACAGCAAAAACAATGGCCAGCAATTCTTTATCATAAACAGAAAGACCTCTATGTTTTGGGGACAGAGACTTACCGATAAAAGCAAGAGGATGGCCATCTTGCATCAACCGCCCATGCCATAGCTTGATGCACTTAATTACAAAGGTAGAGCAAAATCGCTAGCATACGGTGGAGACATCATAGCTTGTTTAAGGTCCAAATGCTTGATCACGTTGCATCCCACTTAAAAGCATCTTTTTCTCAACAATCGGTAGGGTTTGCATATAATCCCATAATTCCTTATAAATTTCCCTGTAATAGCCGGTGAGGCATAAGAATCCTCTGAGTTTGGTTACATCGTAGGAGTTGGCCAATCCGCATTGCTTGTAGTTTCTTAGGATCAGTGGAAACTCCTTCTCCGAAATAATATGGCCTAAGTACTCCAGGCTTATTCTTAGCAAATTCACACTTGCTCTCCTTCGCAAAGAGAGAATGCTCTTTCAACTCTGTCAAAACTAGTCGAGATGAGCTCGATGAGCATCCATATCCTCACTGTAGACTAGTATATCATCAAAGAAGACCAATACAAATTTCGCTAAAAAAGGCCGAACACATCATTCATTAGTCCTTGGAATGTTCGAGGTGCATTGGTGAGCCCAAAGGGCATCACTGACAAACTCATAGTGGCCGTCATGAGTTCTAAAGCGAGTCTTAGAGATGTCCTTTTCTTCCATTCAATCGATGGTAGCCTTGCCTTAAATCAATCTTAGAGAAAACAGAGGCCCCTCTTAATTCCTCCAATAACTCTTCAATCAAGGGAATAGGATATTTGTCCTTAATAGTTGCTTTATTCAGCCTTCTATAATCCAGCACATTCTCCATGTGCCATCTTTTTCTTCACCAATACCACAGGGGAAGAGAATGGACTTGAGCTTGTCGATGAACCCCTGCTGCAGTAGGTCGCAACTTGTTTTTCAATAATATTTTTCTGCATAGCTGAGTGTCTATAAGGCCCAGAGTTCATTGGTGTAGTGCCGGGAATCAAAGCAATTTTGTGGTTGTGTGATCTCATAGGAGGTAAGGTAGTAGGTTCGGTAAAAACCTCTCTTAATGCTAAGAGTTGTTGAATTGCTTGAGGAATTTATGTGGTCATCTCATTATCTCCTTCCGACAAGCAACTCGAGTTACCCTCATCATTCACCTTGATGCAACACAGTTGAACACCCTCACAATAGTGAAGAAGCTTAGTCATTTCCTTCTCTCGACACAGTATGAACTCTGCTCATTTTGACCTCCCCTCAACACTGCCTTCTGCCATTCAATGGAAGTCCATTGTCAAGTTTTTGAAATCCCATTGAATTATTTCCAATGTTTCCAGCCATTTGGACCCCCAAAACCATATCATAGTTACCAAAGGTAGAAGAAGTACATCGTAATAAAGGTTGTGCCCCGTAAAATCCACTTCAGTCCCTTACACATGGAATTACATTCCAATCCGTTGCCATCAGCTACATCTACCATCACCGGATTGACTTGAGTGAGGTGAAGGCCCAATCTCTTAGCCAAGTGTAGATCTAGGAAGTTATGAGTGCTTCCCGAATCAATGAGTATGTGCTGCCTTTTTCCCCACTCGCCGGTCCACCCTCATTGTTCTAAATCCTCTTGAAGAAGATCCATTAATAGCATGGATAGATATTAAAGGATTTTCATCCTCATTAAGTTCCTCATCCCTTGATTCATCAACATACTCCAGTTCCCTCACTCCCTCATCAATTTCGAAGGATATAATTGCTTCCTAGCACAACGATGTCCCTCTCATACTTCTCATCACGCCATAACACAACCCTCTATCTCTTTTATCGCGATCTCCTCCTCTGTTAAGAGTCCGTTTTGAAATTAGGTCAGGTAGGAGTAGGTAATAGTGGTGTGGTGTTGTTAGAGCCTTAAAAAAAATTAATAAGAAAAAATAAGTTAAAATCGATAAGTATAAGTTTAATACTAATTTTAAAATAAATTAAAGTTTCATAATTATTTCCATACAAAATAATTATTTATCAAATTAATCCAAAAAAGATTGTTGTTATATCGAATATACCAAAATAGTAGTCTTAGGTCTACGAGGTCTACGTAAAAAATTATCATATGGACATTTAAACAAATTCAACGAAGGGTTTACTAGCTTAATTTGCTAACTTGTCAATTTTTCATACGAGATAATGTGACGTTAATATGTCAACACAAATATAGTTAACATATTTATGTTGTTATGTTAATATTTTTAAAATGCAGTACAAGTTAGCAAAGTTAGCAAATTAAGCTAGTTAACAATGGATGACATCGTTTTAGTATAATCTTAATTAGTTAAAATTAACTAAAGTTTAATCCTAAGTTGGTAACGTTTTAACCACAATATTAGTATATTATTAACATAAAACTAGTTAGATGCAATAATTATCACATAAATAATAAATATGTGTTGATATAAATGGAGGTGAATTGCGATCGATAGGCAGACTCATCACACTTACATGACATTTTATTCATTATTTCACGTCACTTACTGATGTAAATATGAATATAAATATCAATATTAAGTTACTTAAAGTTCACAAATTTGGAATACGTAGTAATATTTCGAACTATTAAAATAAATGAATTTTAATGACTGAATGAAATTAACTAATTAAGTCCACACAAAATTATTGTCATGTATTGTACCTCAAATACCAGAAATCAATTCGTGAATCATTGATGTACATTCTACTTGAATTTTATTGCATAGATCATGTACATTCTACTTGAATTTTATTGCATAGATCTTATACATATTTATATTCATACCATAAATCCTACAATAAATTCGTTTGACTCATCATACTGGACTCGATTTAAGTAGATTTTTTGAACTTTTTAATAGGTATTTATTTTATAAAAATATGTTTATTATTATTATTAAATTTAGTAAAGAATTTAGTAAAATTACAGTCTTATTAATTTTAAATTTTAGACTCAGATGCCAACATGTAAATATACAGAACGTGGCATGATGATCAGAAACATCAACCAACACAAGAAATAAAAAATAAATTGATAATGCAATTATTTATTTATAGGTACAATTAAATATTTTGAATTGATAATTGATTATATAATTTTGGTTACATAATCAGTGATCGCTCGGCAAAGCAACGAACATTCTACAGGCAACGATATCGTCCAAGAATCTTCTCGAACCCACCAAATCCCCAACCTCCTTAATCTTATTAATTCAATCCAACCCCATTTCCTTCAATCAATTTCTTCTCCAATGGCCGATGATCACGCCGTCACGCTCTACAGCAGCGCCACCATCACCGACACCAAGAAGAACCCCTTCTCCCTCAAAGTCGGCATGGCGCAGATGCTCGCGGCGGCGCCGTCGTCGAGGTCACCTCCTCGATCAAGCCAAGACCGCCGAGTCCGCCGGCGCCTGCTGCGTCGTCGTCTCCGATCCGCCTCCGCCTCCGCCGCGCGCTGGGATCTCCCGCATGGCCGACCCCTCGCTGATCAAGGAAATCAAGCAGGCGCTGTCGATTCCCGTGATGGCGAAGGCGCGCGTCGGCCATTTCGTCGAGGCGCAGGTCCTGGAGCAGATTGGGGTCGATTACATCGACGAGAGCGAGAATTGGGGATCGCCGACGAGAGCCACTTCATCAACAAGCACAATTTCGGCGTCACTTTTGTCTGCGGCTGCCGCGATTTGGGGGAGGCGCTGCGGCGGGTGAGGGAGGGCTCCGCCATGATTCGGACGCAGGGCGAATTAGGGCTCCGGCAATGTGGCGGAGACGGTGCGGAGTGTGAGGAAAGTGATGGGGGAAATTAGGGTTTTGAATAATATGGATGAAGATGAGGTGTTTGCCTTTGCCAAGCGAATTGGGGCGCCGTACGATATCGTGGTGCAGGCGAAGCAAATGGGGCGGCTTCCGGTGGTGCATTTTGCTGCCGGAGGGATCACAACACCGGCTGATGCTGCATTGATGATGCAATTGGGGTGTGATGGGGTGTTCTTGGGGCAGGAGGTTTTCGACTGTGATGATCCTTACAAGAGGGTTCGATCCATTGTGCAGGCGGTTAGGAATTACAATGACCCATGGAGCTGGCGCAGGCGAGCAGTGGCTTGGACCACGCTATGGCAGGGTTGAATCTTGATGAGAATAGGGTCGAGTTCGGGTCTGGAGATGCTTACTGATTCTGTGAGTTCTAATGCTTTTGATTCCTAGCTTTCGAGCATGATGAGAAATGTAGTATAATGTTTGTGATTTTACAATTTGCCTTGTTACATTGATGTTGCTTCTTTGCATGATGAAAGAATAAGAGTTATTGACCTTGTATGATTCTCTGCTTAACTGATAGGGAATATAGTTCTAGTTCATCACTTTGCACAAACCCCTGTCGAATCTTGTACTATCAAATTTAAATGTACTGCATTTTGTTATTGGAATTGATTTGTTCATATCTATCCTTAATAACTCCTGGCTTGTAAACTAACTCTTGTAAGTAGGAAGATGGAGCTTACTTTATGCAATGAACGAACATCAAGATGCAATAAAAGTAACATGGTATAGTAGAGGCGGTTTCAATCTGAAATAGGGACATATAAAGTAGTTATTGTAATCTGTAGAAAATAATGGTACCCGAATACATCATAGTTTGTGGTGAAAGTGCTTCACACACAGCTAAATAAAGACAAAACCATGAACCCCCTAAGCATTTAAAATATACTCAACTCACCTACATATAGCTTAAGAGGGCAGACACCTCATTGAACTGCGAATACTGTCTGATCTCAGTTTTCATGGAACCATGGATGCTCTCCGAACCCAGCTTCCTCATCGAACCATGAATGCTTTCTGAAGCCAGTTTTCTCATGGAACTGTGGATGCTCTCTGAACCCAGTTTCCTCATGGAGCCATGAATGCTTTCCGAACCCAGTTTCCTCATGGAGCCATGAATGCTTTCCGAACCCAGTTTCCTCATGGAACTGTGGATGCTCTCTGAACCCAGTTTCCTCATTGAACCGTGGATGCTCTCTGAACCTAGTTTCCTCATTGAACCATGAATGCTCTCCGAACCCAGTTTTCTCATGGAACCATGGATGCTCTCCGAACCCAGTTTCCTCATGGAACCATGGGTGCTCTCTGGACCCAGTTTCCTCATGGACCCGTGTACACTGTCTGAACCAAGTTTCATCATTGACTTGTGAATGCTATCTGAATCCACTTTTCTCGTTGACCCATGAACATTGTCTGAGCCCGATCTCCTTATTGAACCGTGAATGCTATTGCAACCCAATTTCCTCATTGAACCATGAGCACTGTCTGAACTCAATCTCCTCACCAAACCATGATTGTTCTCTGGACCCAATTTTCTCTTTGAGTAGTGAACATTGGTTGAACTCTGTTTCCTCATTGAACCGTGAGCATTGTCTGAACCTACTTTTCCCACTAATGTGTGGACACTGGTTGAGCAACTCAGTCTTCTCATAGAACTGTGAACACTGGACTTCCTCATTGAACCGTGAATGCTTGTTGCTGAGTTGAGTTTCCTCATTGAGTTGCTGATATTTCTTGATGGCTGGGAAGATTGAGTTCCTGGTAGACATTTTTGGAGAATTTGTCAACAATATCTAAATAAGTCGGGCTGGTGAGGAGGGAGTAGCAATGAACAACTTCATCGATGTCCTGCACATGATTCCCGTCCCTCTCATCCATCATTTCCAATTCTTCCATCTTCTTTGCAAAGTCCTCCGTTGCCAAGAAACTAGACTCTGCACCTTGCCTTGAAGGCGTGCTCTGCCTTCTGGTCCACTGATCGACGAACACTCATGGAGCCTTGTTCTCCATTTGGTTGCCCCTTCAGTGCAAGCAGGCCATCTCTCCTACTCGCCACCTCACTCGGATCCCAGTGTTGGGAGGAGCTTTTGCACGAACTGTCGGTCTCCTGCAACTTGGGGCCGATCTTGCTGCTACCAGAGAAGATGGGATTAGCGAAAGCATTTGTAGGCAGCTTCGCGTACCCTCTTAGAAGTAAGGATCTCACATTTCTGAAAGCTTTGTGAAAGAATGTCTTGGTATCATGAAACGTTTCTTGAACCTGCTTCTGTTTCGTTCTGCTAGTGTCGCCACTCATCTTTATTTCAGATTCTCGGGTAGCCAGAAGGTAGGGAAGATCGGTATAATAAGAGTGTGTTGAGGTTAGATGCAAAGTGTGGGTATTGAATGAAGGAGAAATGGTGGCAATGGGATGTAGTAATGGCTGTGCAGCAGGTCCTAAGACATGTGTGCAGCAAATGGGGTCTTGGAATCAGTGAATGATCCATTTTAACACAATAAATGAGCAGACCTAATCATTGTCCTAACTGGTTATTCTAAAATGCTTAGGGAATATAATTTTGTCTGGAATTATAATTGGGAAGGAATTTTGAGCGTAATTGCAGCATTTAAATGGGGAGGTAGGAAGTTGTTATGGCCCCTACCTCATTACAACTTAAGCGATTAGGATAAGGGACCAGAAATTGATTGAAACTGAAATGAAACCCAATTTTTAATGTATGCTTGGTGCTGTCGTTTTCCTACAGTTCATATGCTGAGACTCATTATGGCTATACTCATGGTGGTGTTAGGACAATTTGAGCTCTTACTATACTGTTCATCACCTGCAAGTTATGGAAATAGCTTTAACGTATGGTCTCTTGATCAGTTGATTTTGATAAAAATTGATAGGATTTTGGTTACATTACACATCTGAGCGTTGCATAGAAAAAACTCATTTCAGATCTTGGCACCAAAAATAGATAAGCTGACAAAATTGCAGGAATTTAACAAAATATTGTACTATAAAATACATTGTGTTGCTGTGACCATAATAAATAATGCCTCAACCACCTAACAATTAATCGAATGTTTGTGGCCCAGTGGTTAATAACATGTTCTAACTATGATTATTGGATATGCGTTTACCAATTATATAAAAAAAATACTCATTTCGTCCCCTAAAAGAGAAACTCTTTTCTTTTTTAGTTGTTCCTAAATCTAAAAACTTAAAAAGTAGAAACTCTTTCTTTTTTAGTTTGTTCCTAAATCTAAAAACTTTCTATTTAAGGAAATTTATTTTGTAGGTTGGGTTCCTTTTTCCCATTTACACACTTTTCTTTCAAATTTCAATTAGCACCCCATCCATACCAGCAGGCAGCAGCTACCCTTATTCACTTCCAAATTGCCCTCACCCTATTCTGCTACTCACATTTCACGCCTAAATGCGCTGCTTAAGTTTCTCCCACTGTCCATACAACAAAAGACTGGTTCCACACCCCATGTGTCGCAGACCATTCTCTTCGCTCGTCGCCTTCCACGTATTTAATCATGCTCGGACTTGTATGCATTGTCCAACAAAAGAAGTAGAGCATGTGAAAGAGGAAAATTGATAAATAAATTATTGTATTTTAATGTATAATTGATAAAGTAAGAGAGAAAAAATTATTGTAGTATTATTAGCGAAGAATGAGACACCTCATTAGACCAAAAAAATTTCTTTAAATAAAATTAGTCTATTTTTAAGAGATATCTCAAAATAACAAATATGGTCTATTTTTAAGGGATAGAGAAAGTAATAGTTTTAAAATAAAATCTGAGTGGATGAGTTAGTTGGATGTGGAGTTCTTTACAAAATAGTATTCCTCCGTCCCAAGGAAGATGACCTTCCTTGGTGACACGGATTTTATGCAACCGTATTTTGTATGTTAAGTGGAGACAATAAAGTGAGAGAGAGAATAAAGTAAAGATAAAGGTGTTTTATTTTAATGAATCATCTGGTTGGGATAAACCAAAAAGAAAGTGATCATCTTTAATGGACTGGAGGGAGTACTAATAAGACACTTAATTGTGGATGGACGAAAAAGAAACTTGAGCCGCTTATTCGTGGGCAGAGGGAGTACTATTTTAATTTCGGATCACTCTACCCTATTTCCAATTTGTATTTTAAGAAAGTTTGGGATATCACACAATTGTTGAATATAAATCCCAGAATTGAAGATAAAGGGAAGCCTCTCGATATAAAAAGTTAGAGAAATGCTAGTGATATATCCTAGAAGTAACGATGTGTATCGACATGGTCTCTACAGGAGTAGCGATTGATCAAAGAATAAAATTAGATATATTCTAAAGCCAGTGATATATTCGACAGGAGTAGCAAATGCTAGTGATATATTCTAAAGCTTTTTTGGGTGTACACTATTCAAAAGTAAGAGTTACCCAATCTAGTGAAAAGTCTAATTCTCAAGGTAGAGAATCTGAATTAATGGGACAAGTAGAATACAAGTAAAAGAATTGAAAATGTGTGACATAAACTTGTTGTAAACATTCTTTTTTGTTTAAATACTTTGTATTTGTAAAAACAATATCATGCCATAAACAAATTAATAAAAAACAGACCAAATAAAACAAGTTTTAGTCGTTATCATCAAAAAACACTTTCATGCCAATATTGACAATTCACCGCCATTTTAGCCAACAAAAATAAAGTAAAGCTGAGACTGCAACTATAGACATCGACCACTTTTCATAAGGGGAGTAGCGCTAATTAGATGAAAAAAAAAAACACAACAAGAAACATGCACACTAAGCTGAACTGGTCTTCTGATCCATATGTATCAAAATAGTTGCGAGAAAAACCAACAAAATGTAACAACTTATATAAAAAAAAAGGGGCTGAAATGTCAATCCGAAAAAATCAAACTGTCCTCTAAGATCAAAACAAAGATAAGCAGAACAAATGCACCCTTGACCTCTAAGAAACAGCTGCGGCCTTCTTCCTGGTGCAGCCTCGGTACCTAAATTAGTAAGCATAAATCTCAAGCAACAACAAAAGACTGGAAAACAGAAAAGGCAAATGTAAAAATATAAGTGTTCCAAACCTTCTCTGAAATTGGTCTTGAATCTGCGGGGACATTGCGTAAGTACCTCATGTGACCAGTTCCGGTGGTCTTTCTACGGATGGCCTTCACCCAGTTGTCTGAACATTTGTACACATCATCATCAAGATCAACAAGAAAAGAGATGCAATACCTCCAACGGTATTTAATAAAACAATACTATGACGAATAACTTCACTAGCTCTATTAATTAACAAAGGAAGGAGTATTAGTTGACATGTTTACTTAGTAAACAAAGATCATGTCTAATCTTATCTCCCTTCGGGTTTCCTCTTCTCACAAGAGGCAGTCATTATTTCGGATTGTAAACATGAGCGTGTTTGGTTCATGAAAATCAAATCCTAGATGGATAGTCATGGGATAATTAGTCATACTCATAGCTAACCACATCCAACTAAAATAATCCCACAACTCAATCCTAGATTGTGTATCATAGTAGTATTTTATCTAGCAAACCAACACCACCATATTGTATACTATCCAGTAACTTACACCCCTATGAATATTTTAAACTAGATGAAATCAATTTTGGCTTATCTCATATCGTGTATCTCACTATTATGCAACAATACAATTTAATTCCTAAACAATGGTATATCTGCGAAAAGCTCTAACTCTAAGGCTCAAGTATAAGGAATTATAGCGCGAAATTCCTAAAACTAATCAGCCCATGGAAAAGGATCAGTAAACTTTATTCATATTCAATTTGCAAAAATTAAATCACAGCTCCGTTTAAAAATGAGAAATGACATACAAGTCCTCTTGCGAGCGGCGGGATAAGCGCAGGCGGAGCAGCGGCTCTTCTGCAAATGGAAGCTGCGGGGGCCCGCACCTCACACAGAGTGTGTGTGTTTTTCCTCCTCTTTCCGAAACTCCCGGTTCCCTTCCCTGAAGAGACAGCGATAAGCATTAATAATTGCACAGATCAATCGGAATTATAATTGAAACAGAAATTGAAATATCACCATTGCTGTGGCGCTGCTGCAAAAGCCTAGATTATTCGTGTGCTGAAGTCGGCGTTTGAAGAGATATGTGAAGAAGATTAAGAAGAAGGGTCTTAGGGTTTGGCTTCTAAGGATATTGTTATTAATGGGCCTCTTGGGCCTTAATTATTGGACTTTAATATTTTTTTTAACTTTTTTTCCGGATGCGTCGATTCGAGTATAGTTTTTAAATTATGGAGTATAGTTTTTTAATTTACTTGTAATTTGACATTCGTAGTTATTTAATTTTATAAGATCTATTTTTTCATACTAACTAATAATAGGCACTTTTTTTTATTTATCCTATAAAAATAGTCTTTTATTTTTAGTAACTTCGGAGCCTATTCTTCATTAATAATACTCCAATTACTTTTTCTTTCACTGAAATCCATGCTATCTCAAATGCCTCTATTTTTATTTTTAATGAGACGAAAGAAGTATCTTTCACTTTTCTATTCAGGTATTCATTTATTTTAGAATATAATCAAAAGTTTTAAGTTTTTTAATCTATATAAATAGAGTGCATCTTTTATGAATGGATTTTGTAAGTAGTTGTATTTGAGGAGTAAAATTATTCTAAACAAGAATAAAAAATGTTTAAAGGATTGAAAAGAAAGATTTTTGGCCAAAATACTGCATTTTCTGCACAGCACACCATCCTTGCCCATATTTTTGCACCTATGTCATCACTAAATGAACAGAAGATGGCTGATTCCTGTCAGATCACTGGAGTCAGCAGCGGTTTCCTGAGGAAATGACACTCCAAGTTGGCAACAACGAGATCAGCCATGGTCATGCTCGCCTCAACCGTGTCAGTTCCAACATGAGGCAGCAGGACTACATTCTCAAGCTCCAATAACGGCTCAGGCACGTGTGGTTCATTCTCAAAAACGCGAGTCCGGCACCACCCAGTCTCCTTCACATAATGCAGACACAAGTTCGTGTTCATCAACTAGTGCACCTCGTCCTATGTTGACAAGGACCCTATGCGGACCCAATGCACTGATAACCTCCCGATTCACAATGTGTCGTGTTCATTTGTCAAGGAGCATGCCACAAACAGGATTTGACAGTTAGCAGCCAGATCAACGGCATTGGAGTAGTACCTGTAGTTCGTCGTCCTGTCTCTTGGTCCGGGAATGGTAGCTGATGGTGCACCCAAACGCCTCAGCTCTTTAGCTATGGCAGAACCAATCCTGCCTAGCCCGAGTATGCCAATTGATTTTCCACTGAACTGAAAATGTAGACAGTAAATCAAATAGACAAACATGAACACAAACAATAGTTTACAAAAAAGAGATAAAGAATGCGACTAAGGTAAGAAAGAAAATCATGAATATCACTCGTGATTTTCTTGTGAATGTTAAAGAGGTGTTTTGGGTCGTTGATCATTCGTTTGCTTGTAAACGCTCAACAATTCCAAGGAATTTGAGCCACCATTACTGAAATTTGGGTACTCCCATATATAACTCACAAAATCAACTGCCCCTGTCTGCAGTCTAGTAGCATAAGATCTGGTGGTAATTGTTGAATCAATAAACCAGGAAAAAAAAGTTTTTTTTGATTCTAAAATTGAGAATGAAGAGGCTTCTGAAACTATTTCAAACATAATCATGAACTTGACTAATATTCTAATCATAATCAATATTTTCCCCAATTCATGGAAGCACAATCAAGACTTGTTCGTCTAGTCCCCCCAGATCATGTTATCAAGAAGCGTGTAGCACAAGTGTTTGACAGGGTTAAAAACCCTTTTTTTTAATAAGAAAAAAAAATAAAACCAAACTACAGTGATGAACATAGTTTGTTTTATAAAGAAAAGCTTGAACACATTTCTACCTTTCATAATCCAAACCTCAACAGAAAAAGGGAACTCAAAACATAATCTCTATCTTTCATATTTTTTCCCCGAACTTAACATAATCCAAAAAGTTATCAACTCAAATCAAGCTTCTGGCTGTATCCAAGCATACCCAAGCTTTAATCGACAAGCTCAGAAAAAATTTTTTTTCAGCTATAAAAGAAACAAAAATTTAAATTTGTAACTAATTAAATATCGAAAATAGGCATAAAATGCCCCAATTTGAAAAACCCTTAGTAGTCAGCTGAAAATCCCCTTTTTTCCAGGATCCAGTGGTGAAAAACCCATGGCAGGCGCATATTTTCCTCAATGTGGCGAGAGCAAACCCCTTGCTAGGTCGGAAACGTTTTCCCCGCCCAGCACGTCGGGGGTTTTGGGTAACCCTTTCCCTCTGTCTCGGCATTTTTTCCAAGTCGATTTTGTCGACGCCGACGCTGTAAGTGGAGACGATCTCGGGGCGGGGGAAGAGTCAATGAGCTTGGAATCGGCGCCGTTTTTTGGTGTCCCGACCACAGCTTTGACGGAGTCGGCGAGGGAGTGAGATGATTCCCAGAGCTTGAAGAGTGTGAAGCGCTGCTGGAGCTGTTGCTCAAGGTAGGCTGACATTGGAGTGGTCATCATCACCCCCACGTTCTCCATTTTCCCTTGCTCCAGTATGGTGTAGTATTACCTCGAAATATTACAATTATCAGTATTGATTCACAGCGCATTTATTCCATTCAAAAACACCCTTGGGTATTTCATTCTAAAGTCTTATTTTGACATAATAAAAATATACTACTTATATTTTTAAGGGAAAATTACAAAAAAAGTAAAAAAAAAAAAAATTTAAAAAAAATTTTAGAATATTTTTAGGGTTACTTGTCTATAAATACAAAGAACTTTCAATATTTTTTTTTAAATTTTTTCCCCCAAATTTATTTTTTGAATATAAATGAGAACTTTGAATTTTTTTCGATTTTCCCCAAATGATAAAATTGAAGCTGATGTGGCTACTAAAATTTAGGCAATGTAATAAAATGACGTAGTTTTAAAATTAACTAATTTGAAAATAAAAAAATAAAAAAACCACTTCATCGGTTTTTTACTAAAAAACCCTCCACTTCACATCTTTCCCCCTTTTTTTTTCTCAACTAAATTGACACTATTCCGGAGGGGAAAGACGCCCCACCCCCGTGGAGCTTTTAACCTCTGTCATCCCCAAATTTTAACAAATTGTACTTATTTAACGCTGCCACTAAAGCTAATCACATGTTTTTTGATGATTATAGTTATAGTTACCGTTTATTTTCAACTTTTGGGAAACCATAGTTTTTGTTGATTTTTATCTTTTAGTTGGAGGAGGGAAAGATAAGGCCATCCCCCCGCAACGCTATCTCTTATCCGTTTTTAACCGTCTCATCTCTTAACTATTCATTTGGCCCCCTTTTTTCTTTTAAAATTTTATCTTTAAATTTAAAAGGCAAAACTTGAACCCCCCACCTCTTAACCATTTTTAACCATCTCTTAACTATTCATTCAATTTCATTTTTTTTTTTTAATTCTAACAAATTCAATTAATAAAAAAAACACTTCATTATAAATAAAATAAAATTACAATTTAAAACACCTAAAAAAAAAAAAAAAGACATAATTAAAAAATTAAAAATTTCAAATTGCACATTAAAAATCAAATAAAAAAAAAAGGAGGCAAAGAAACGGGAAAAAGGGGTTCTCCAAATGCCCATCTCCCAATGGTTTTCCAAATTTTGCCCAAATGGCCCATTAGATCCCCCCCGGGGCAGGGGGGGAAAAATCACGTGTCCCCGCCCGAATAGAAACCCCTCGAAAAAACGGATGCAAATTTTGTTTGAGGGGCCCCCCTTTTGGGTTTAGCTTCCGGGGTTTTGGGGTCGAACCATTTTCCCCCCCAGGTTTTTTGGGGGGGCGACAATCATGTTGTGCAAAATTATGCACGTATACCTGATGTCGACCATATTCTCCATAAACCACTGTCGACCCGGGGGCTTTGATAATGTTCCATCGAGCTTGGAGAACCCCGAACGCTCTCTCCACATCCTTGCGAGCGACTCGCTTCTGGCAAAAGAGACGTTTTTCGTCCGTAGGCCTGTTGAACGTCTTCACGAAGGTTGGCCACTGGATAGATGCCGTGGCAAGATAGTACCCCATTTTATACTGGCTATTGTTAGCGATTGAAGTTGATGGCCGCTTTACCATTCGAACTTCAGCGAAAAGGTCGGAGTTGTTGAGCACGTTGACGCTCGTTGTTCGAGCCGGGACCCGAAATACGCATGCCAAATCCATAGCTGGTAGTCGGCGACGGCCTCAAGTATAACGGTGGGGTGGGTGCCTTTGTGGCCGCCGTGTATGACCCCCCAACGCCACAGGCAATTCTTCCATTGCCATGCATGCAATCGACACTCCCGGCATCCCGGGGAATCCGTGCACTTGTTCGTGAAGACGGAGCGAAACCGACAATCTGCGGTGGTTGGCTTCTTCAAAAATTCGGCGGTGAAGGCTGCCCGAACGCCTTTGCAGGTTCAACAAACAAAGTCGCCCAGCGGATTCCCGACGTGCGGTATTCATCGAACGCATCTGCCGTTTGTCCAGCAGGCCGACGGATCGCCGCAAAACATTTCTCGGAGCGTCGTGTGGCTAGGACGGCCAACAACGTCGAACCCTTCTCGAAGAACTCTTCCCGTGCCGCCAATGTACTCACGATATGCAAAAATAGCGGTCGTGACATACGGAAACGGCGACGAAGTGATATCTCCCCACACCGGGTTCGATCGAAGTAATCACGTTCCAACCTTGCGGCTTCCTCCCGTTTCGATGGATGTATGTCCGGCGTCGCCTAGGAGCGCGGCGGCTTCCTCCTCCCTACATCGATCTTCTTCTAGCGATTCTTCCATTATTCGACGTTTTCTCAAAGGATCCAAAATTTGATTAAAGGGGGGAAAAAAAAAATAAAGGAATGATTTTATGTGATTGGAGAGGAAAAAAGAGATGAGAGAATGATTTTTTTTTGGTGTAAAATGGAGAATGGAAAGGGTATATATAAATATAAAAAAAAATTTAAAAAAAAAAATTTAAAAAATATGACCTTTCAACGGTCATATTACCGTTTCCCCCGACAGATACTTTCGCTTGTATTCATAGATGATATCTTAGTCTACTCGGACGGAAGGAGCAGCGAACACCTAAATCGTTGGAGACGGAGGAAGGAGAGGTACCCCCAAATTGCAAGATAAATTTCAAAGGAAGTCAACTTTTGGACACATCATGTCGCAAGGAATAAGGGCCCCCCGCAAGGTCGAGGCTACAGTGGAAGTCGCCATCGACGGAAGAGATTGGATTTTCCCGGGGTTTGCGGATACACCAAGGTTCATAGAAGGATTCTCAAAGAAAAGGACCAATGACCCAGGCTAAAAAGGAATAAAGGGGGCCCTGGATGGAAGGAGCCCCAAAGGGAAAAAAATTGAACCAACCAATTTAGGGATTGGTGGCCAATTTTAACCCCGAGTTTAAAAAGCGGAAGGGAGGGGGATGACAAGGTGATGCCCCCGGAAACGGAACGCAGATTAAACAAGATTTAAGTTACCCGGAAGGGTGTTTTGGAAATCCTCGGGAGGGGGGTTTTTTTCCAAAAAGAGTTAAGTACTTCTTAGGGGATGAACATGGCAAAGATGGCTCGAGCTAGTGAAGGATTACGTTATCAACTACCCCCCCGGCAAGGCAAACGTAAAGACGCTTTAAGCCGTAAAACCATTCGCAACTCGCTTTTTTTCTAACAAGGGGAAAGTTTAGTGCGAGATTGAGGGTTCGGACGAAGGAGTTAGAACACCCGAAGGGGAAGGTCGAATCCCCGCGTTAGTAGTAAAACCCCGATCTAAGGAAGAGGATGTTGCGCTCAACGGCTAGATGAGAAATTGGGGGAGATTCGAGTCAAGTGAGGCCCGGGACCCGGACTTGCGAGGCCCTAACACTCTTCCCTTTTAAAGGGACCGTGGTCCCGAACGCGGGGGTCAGGAACGAAATCTTGAGCGGCGACAAACCCCAATCACCGCTCCCCCCGAGCACGAAGATGCCGGTTTGGAAGCCCTTTTTGGTGGGGCATGAAGAAAACGCGCAGTTTCGTGGGGGCGTTGCCCCCCAAACGGGAAAGCCTTACCCCAACGCCCTAAAGCTACAACCGCTTGGATACCGGGAAGTGGGAGCACATCGCAGGACTTCGTGTTTTGCCAAAACCTCAAAGGGAACACCGCGCCCGGGTGTTTCATCGATTTCCCAAAGTCGCATTTCACCAACCCCCAACCCAGGATGGGATGGTTTAAAGGGATCTACATTGAGATGGCACTACTGATCCGGGGAACGGATCGTGCCCCGTTTACCTCGAATTTTGGATTAGTCTACAACGGAGTTGGGAACACGCTTAAACTTTAGCACCGTTTTCACCCAAAACCCCGATGGACAATCCAGAGGACGATACTAACTCGGGATATGTTAAGACCCGGGTCTCGACCGAGGCAAGTAGACCGACTTTGTCGGTTCCCTAAACAACTTTCAAAACCGGGGCATGGCCCCTTTACGGAAATTAGGGGAAAAAAGTGTAGATCCCCGCCTCGGGATGAATTTGGCGAACAAGAGCGCTTGACCGGCCAAAAAATGGTCTTTCGCAACCCGGGGAATAAAGAAGCTCGGGGTTATTTTGGGACTGGGGGGCGGACCCAGCCCTGAAAAATTTTTCCTTTTCCCCCGTAAAGGGTTGGCTTTTTGGGCAGCGGCCCTTTTATGGGCCTACAGACTGAAGGATGGGACCCAGATCTTTTCCCGCCCCGCCTTGGGAATGTGCACAACGTTTTTCATTTTCCAGCGAAAATACGTGTTCGATCCAAAGCTGTGATTCGTTAGAATTTTCGAAGCCCGACGAGCTACAGGAGCAACCCGGATAATCTTAGATCGAAAGGTCCAAACCTTGAGAAAAAAAACCCCCGCCCCGTGAAAATTCAAGGAGAAACCACCCCCCGAGGAACCCCTGGAAGCGTGAGGATAAGATAAGAGCTATACCCAACTCTTCCGAAAAAGGTATCAAATTTCGGGACAAATTTTTTTTTGTGGAGGATTAACATCCGATTTTAGAACCCTAATTTTTGAGCCCAGAATTAATTGTTGATATGGGAAACGAGAATGCATTTTTTTCATGAGATGTTTTGGCGAGAAGGGGGGGAAAGTTTGAAAAGCCCAAAATTTTGATTTAATGAGGGGGGATTTACTTATTTGTGAGATTATGTGGTAAATTAATTATCTAAGGGGGAGTGAGAATATTAGAGAAAATTTCCTAAATACTTGTCCCCTAATTCTTGAAATTCTCAACCCTAGACCCCCTTGGGAAAAAATTTCTATTTTTTTAAATTTATTTAGTCCTTGGGATATTTATCCAAATTAACTTCCAAGAGCCAATTATTTCCTTGTTTAAAGATGGAAAAAAACGAGCCCCTTATTTTCTAGGATTTTTTAAAATCACTTTTTGGGAAGGGAAAAAATTATTTTATTTTATTTATCCTTACTTTATTTCCCCCCATACCTAAAATTTTAAAAATTCTACCAATTCTTTTCCCAATCAAAAGATTTGCTACTTTTTTTAAATATTCAAAAAAACCCTCCTTATTTAAAAAGGGAAAAATGCCCCCAATTTTTCAGGGAGGATTTTTTCCCTTTTTTTTATTTTTTTCCCCCGATATTTTATTCTATATGGAAAAAAACCAAAACAAAATTTTCTTTTTGGGAAAGGGATAATTTCAAAAAAACTCATGCCTAGTACCCAATCTATTTTTGTTAATTTTCTTCCCCCCTTACAATATTTATTTATTTTATTTAATTGTGGAGAAAGATCTTACCAATATTCTATTCTAATTACCAAAGACTTGTTTAACCTATAAATAAGAAAACACAACCCACTAAATTTTTTTCCCCCCCCCCCCAACCCTCTCAATTTTTCTTCTACTTTTCTCCATTAATCCTTCATCCTTTGAGAAGAAATTGAATTTTAAACCGAACTTTGAAGAATCAAAGGGTTTCTTGTTTTCTATCGATTGTTTTTCCAAAAAAGGGATTTTGTTTTAAGTCCTTCTTATTCTTCTTCTTTTTTCTTTTTCTTCCAACCGATTAATCGGTCTTCTTGAACCCTCATGCATCTTGGTTTAGTGAAAGAGGGATAAAAAGGGGTGTGGGAACGGGATAAAGTGTGTGTGGTGTGTGTTGGGGGGTATGTGTGCCGCTGTGTGTGGTTTTTTGTTGTGTACGGGGTTGGTTGGTTAAATAATCTTGTGTGATAAACATGATCTTGGTTTTTGTAATGATAAAATAAATCGTTGGGAAGAGGGGAAAAAAATGAGACATGCATGAGTAAGAGAGATTAACCTAATTTGTGATATGTGCCTATGTGATTAAAAAAAGGGGAAACTTTTTAGGGGATAACGGAAAAGCGCTACTTGAAAACTACAATCGAGGTGGGCTTTATCTAAAATCTCTTTTATTTTATCAAATGTTGTTTGGGGTTATAAGGGTGGTTTAACCTTTCCATGCCCATGTTTTTTTAAATTTATTGGGAAGTTATAGAATTTCAGTAGGGGGAAGCCTCCAGAAATGGACAGAGCCGCCCGTCTCGTCTCGTCGAGACGAGACCGAGATCGCAACGAG
The DNA here is from genome assembly GCF_023119035.1 of Salvia hispanica. Classification (NCBI taxonomy): domain Eukaryota; kingdom Viridiplantae; phylum Streptophyta; class Magnoliopsida; order Lamiales; family Lamiaceae; genus Salvia; species Salvia hispanica. The sequence continues at coordinate 40,041 of NW_025951525.1, forward strand.
GCAGCGTTGCGGATGCTCTAACAAATAATGTAGAGCTGGCAATTTTAATTCTTTCAGAATTCTTAGAGCATTTACAGAGTGCACATAGAAGGGGCCAGGGGGAAGGGCCACAACAGGTGGTGGAACGGCGTGTCGCCTGTCGCAACGCATCGGGTAGGCGACGACGGCGCGCAATGGAAGGGGTGACCCGCTTGGCTACGGGATGGGGTGGGGTGGTTTT
>NW_025951526.1:0-12445 GCF_023119035.1 Salvia hispanica
ACCGACAAGTCTCACCCACTCTTGGATCATTCTCTCCAAGCACTTCCTTTTGAACTTCCAAACCACTCATGTAACACGAAATTGAATTCTCGAGCTGGCCCAACATAGCATAAGTATCTCCCAACTGCATATAACCAGCAAATTTAGCAAGAGCATGATCTTGCCCTTCCTCAACCACAGGAATCTCAATCGAATGCTCCAATACCGGAATAGCTTCCCCATACTGGCCCAAGCTACAGTGTATGGCTGCGGTTACATGTAAACACATGACCACATCCAAACTTGGCTTCCCTTCAGCACACTTCTCAAACGACTTAGCAGCTCGCTGAGCTAAATCAAGAGCCCTCCGAGCATTATCCCCAGACGACATCAAATCCCTAGCTTGCTTTAGAAGAAACGGCCCAAGATCGGGATTTTCCTCAGTTCCTTTCTGCAGCTTCACACTCCCAGCAGCAGAGTTCCGGTGTTTCTTCAACAAACCACCCGGAGACGTTTTCTTAGAACTCTTCTCACTACTCCTATCAATAGGCGGCTTTGCTGGACTCTTGCTCTTTGGACTTGAACTTGATATTCCAGAAAATTCAGATTCTAACTGCAAGTTAGAAGCTTTGTTTGACTGTGCAGTAGGGGTGACAACATCCACAGATTGAGAATTCTCCACTGAACTACCTTTCTTCGTACCAGAATCGCCATTATACGGCCTCTGCAGCTCTTCATCCTCTTCAATTATCTCCACCTCCCTCATCTCTCCTCCCACAAGATGCCGCAGCTCAGAATCAATCCGTGACTCATCACCATCAGATCCAAAACTATGCCTAGATGGTGATTGATCAGAACTCTGCATCTCACACACATTTTCATAGAGCTGGTCAATGGAGGCCTCAGCCCCCCCTTCTGCATTGTCGCCGCCATCCCCATTGTGTGGAGCTTCTGGGACCTGGCCGGCAGCAGGTGTGTTATTCACAGCTGAATTGTCTTTACAAGAATTAGAATCTCCATCCTCATTCACTATCCCATGATTCCCATCTTCATGAATCTCATCCATCACAATTCCGGGCATTAATCACCAAATTTAAAAAAAAAAAAAAAAGATCGAAAAACATGAATTACAACACGTGTAGAATAAAAAGGGAAAACAGCACACTTCCAACAGATCCTAGCTGATCACTTTTAAAACTCCAAAAATCAGAAATGAAGAACCTATTATTTAAAAAAAAAGCTGTAACCAGCTGCGAACAACCATATGTAGCACTCATTTAATTGGGAGAACTATAAAGCACATGGTAACAGATTAACGCTAAAAATTTAAAAAAAAAAAAAAAAAATGCCATAAACTGAAAAAAAAAAATATCAAGAAACAGAGCAAAATTTTTAAAACATGAAAGACGATAAAGGGGCCAACCCCTTTTTTAAAAAACCATGTGAGAGGTGTCTAAAAGAGAGGGGGGAGAAAAAGGGAAAAAAAATCTTGGTCTTTTTGGGGGTTTTCGGGGTGGGACCCCAACTGTGTATAAGGGAAAAATTTTTTCGATGAGAGAGGATGGGCAGAGGCGGCATTAGGTGAAGAGAGGAAGGGGGATAAAAGGGAATTTGTTGAGAGAAAGTGGCAGAGGTGAAAAGGTCAGAGAAAGGGAAGGGGCTTCCCCCCCCATCCCCCCCGCAACTGCCCTTTGTTGGATAATTAATCACACTTAATTCTATTTTTAGTCATTTGTGTTGTAAGATTTTGTTGCAAAATTGAATCTTAGATGCTACCTCAGTCCCTCAAAATCTTTAAGCTTATTTTAGTCGTATCTGAAAATTTGATACACTTCATTTTTATCATTTTTTAGAATGACTCTATATTCCATTAACTCATTTATACTCACATTTTATTATAAAATTAATATTTTAAGTAAGATCCACATCCACCAACTTTTTCAACTCACTTTCCATTATATTTTTAAAACCTTTGTGGTCAAAGTGCAGTAAATTTTGGAGTCGAGGTAGTATAATAGCTAGAAATTTACACTACGTTACACTGCAAAATGCACGCAAATTGACTAATCATTAGAGTTTTACTATATTGTTTATATTCTTTCTTAGTTTTGGGTAATTATAGTTGTGATTAATATACTGATTCAACAATTCTTGAATTATAAAGTGTGAAATTAGTAAAAGTGAGGCATCATTTGTCTTTTTGTGATCTCAATAACTTGGTATTAGTCTATTTGAGGTATCATACAATTTGTTATAACTTTTATATCAACTACTATTATCGGTATATGTATTCTTTGTTTTTTCCAATAAAGGGATATTTAATATATTAAATGTTATTACTAGTACTAGTAAATAAGTGATAGTAATGGTTAGCCTTTAGCAAATTGACAATATTATACGTCGTTGTTGCATTAATTTAAAGTATGTCGTTAGGTGACATTCATAAAGAATGTAAAACAAGTGAAACTTAGAAGGAAATTGAAAGATACTGAGATATTGTGATAAATAATGTAGTGTAAACTCTGATTTTACATACCCAAAAACTAAGTTAACTATGGCTAGATCACTTACTAAATTGGAGTCCCTACTAAATAAAACATGGAGATGACATGCCATTTGTCAAAAGGGTGGAATGATAAGATATGATCATTGTTGGGTTTTAAATTAATTAAATTTGTACTTTAGGTTGAACTGGTTTGGAATCCAATGATAATTATGATACTCTAGAGTATAATTGAGTAATAGAGTTAAGAGATCATTTTAGACTTTTGGCAATATAGGGTCACGATACACTGTCTAGACAATGATGCATCACGTAACATACCTTCCAAAGAGGGCAAAGCAAGTTTTCGAAAAAAAGGGAGGCCAAAGCATAAAAAGCAAATATTAATACATAAATTAAATAAGTCACTCAATGGCTTCAATGGAATCCCAACAAAAATATCAACGTGTATTCACTTGGACAGAAGAATACATACATTAGCATGGAACTATTCTTCTTGGAATGAAAATGATTCTCTTTTGATTTGTATTTGCAATAAAAAAATCCCCAGTTCATATTATTGTACTCATTCGCTTGTTGCATAAGAGATTAAAGTAATTTTCCTAATTTCATGATCTTTACATAGTCCCCTTTGGTGATTTGTGTTAACAATATTTAGAGGAGGCGTATATTGATGAAGGCGTAACAAGTGCATGAGACATAAAACATTCGAAGGAACGCTCTCGTTCTAAAGAAAAAAATTTTAGCCAAAACTTCAAGAATCCACAAATCTTTTAAAACATTCAAATGTCTGCAACACAACTTCTTGTATAAATGGTCATCTAATTGCACAACGGTTGTGTTACTGATTTCACAATGGTGTATAATAAGAGGATCTTCACACACATTTATGGGTTATAAATTAAATAGTTACTACTCCACAACTCCACTTAGTAATCTTACCAATGCCCCCGTACTTGCAAATAGTTACAATCAAGATACATAGTAAGTAAAAAGATAAAACAACGCCGTTGCCGGGGATCGAACCGGGTCACCCGCGTGACAGGCGGGAATACTTACCACTATACTACAACGACTTCGATGGCGTGTGGTTCATGCGACTGGAATACTGAGACTTGGCTAATAACGGTGTAGAACTTAGGATGCACAAACAATTGAAGTCAATGGTACGGAATCATAAATTCACGCGACCAAAATCATCTCAATGGCTAAAAATATCAAAACACTACAAATTTCTAACACCGACTATGAACGAAATCCTTGGGCCGAAACATATACACGGACCCATTAAAAATCTACCTAACAAAAACCAAAAATATAAGGATTATTTATCGTAATAAAGATCAACGGCCCAAATTATCTGCGGACTATTTTTCATCATAAGATCTAAATCCATTATCTTTCAAAGCAAGTAAACTCACAAGCAATTATGTGAAAACCATTCACCATCTGTTTATGGTTTTGCTGCAAATTTAAACAAGTACCAGTCCACTTCTAAGATATGAGAAGGGGAAGAAGATTTAGAATATGTAGTTTATGAATTTGATGCAACTTCAGTATAATTTTTGGGTTAATTGCCTATAAGTTGTTATAGAATAGTTAAGAAATTTTTCAAACTCCATGATTTGTTATTCAAATACTAAAAGATATGTGATAAACCAAAATTTGATCAAACTCTATAATTTTATAGACAATAAACCATATAGGCATATACTATATTTTTCGAAAGAAAATGCCGTTCGGAGATCGAACCACGCCGAGTTATACGTTAAGAAAAAAATAATTATATTTTATCAATTAAAAAATTATTAAACTTTGATCTTAGTTATTTTTGTTGATTAAGAAATATTATATTTTAATTTTAATTAATTAAAAAATACTATACTTTAATTTTATTAATTAAAAAATATTAATTATTTTTTTTTTGAATTTTAAGAAAATGTTATGCTTATATTTTATTAAAAATTATTATTTTTTAATTATTTAATTTTATTATATAGATTTAATGTTACTATACTTTAATTTTATTATTTTAATTAAGAAAATAATTATTTTAATTTGGTAATTTTTTATTTTATCATGTTTAAATCGTATAATAACAACATCATGTTTTAGTCGTTATCGTGTCGTGTCAAGGTAACTGACTATCATTAACAAAGAGTTTACTTTTTTTTGGGTACACGATAACATGCACGAACTTGTTGGGTCGAGACACGATAAGAATCCGATGATTTTGGATTGGGTTGGGTTGGGACACGATTGGGTTGGGTCGATAATGGGTTACACGATAACACTCAACACGCATCGATTTAACACCTCTACTTGAAATGCTGAATTTTATTGTTTTTATTAATTAGTACGGTACTATATTAAATTGACTCGAAATTTAAATTACTTTTTCCTGAGTGCAATGGTTGACTATTCTTGGGCACGAAATTACTCTTATTCTTACTCTATCGGGAACTCATATTAATTACAATCCACCATGTTTACTAATAAAAATGTCTATCTACCAATCCTAGTAGGCTAGTAGCCATTATATAATTAAAACAACACCTTTTTTAGAAGCAATATTTAAAAACCCAACTTTAAAAATATCACAAGTTTTATTTATTTGTCTATAATTCTAAATATATCACCGTTTGTTACTCCCTTGATTACTAGTTACCGAATTTCCTAGGCACGAGTAATTAATGTCAAAACCCATCTTTGGAAATTTATACTGTTTTATTTATAAATCCTAAAATTGATAATAAATGGTATAGCAAAAACAAAGAATATGTATATATAAAATGATTTATAATGCCTCTCACCGTCAATCGTCTATTTATGTACTAATAATTGGGCTGAGTCCTCAAACAGTGGGGTCACATCTCCATTACTCCATTCTCCTAATTCATCACTGGTCGGCGGCAATGGAGAAAATAGTGGTGGTGGTGGAGGAGGCGGAGGCGGCGATAACAGCCCTGAAATGGGCGCTCCACAACATCCTCCGCTGCGGCGATGTGGTGACGCTCCTCCACGTGTATCCGACGCAGAGATCAAAGAGCAAGAGAAAGCTCCGCCGCCTCCGCCTCAAGGGCTTCCAATTAGCTCTCTCCTTCAGAGATATCTGCAACGCCTTCCCCAACGTAATTAATTACCTTCTCTCAGTCTCTCTCTCTCCATTGATTGATTGAATGAGTTATCATTATCAATTGCAGACGAAGACGGAGATCGTTGTGACGGAGGGCGACGAGGAAGGGGGGAGAATCGCCGCCGTGGTGAGGGAAATCGGAGCCTCCACGCTCGTGGTGGGGCTTCATGATCGGAGCTTTCTATACAGGTATTTTAATTTTTAATTTTTTAATTTTTTATTTATGTAGCAAGCACGTTAGATGTTGTCAAACAATTGATCACAAAATAACTTGGGCCTATGGTATGGTCAAAAAAGAAAGGTGGGAAAAAGTTTGGTTAAATTAAATGTAAGTGGTGGGAAATTAGCGTTACGTCATGTAAAGTTGGTCATTATACTATGCCACAAGTTTAGTCAAAAGGGTGGGCCCCTCTGCTTGCCGCGTTTTCCGCATGTCGTTACTCGGTCAATAGTCTTTCCGTCGTAATATGTTACTCTTGTCTTGACTCTGCGTGTTAGTTTTGAAAAATATGTAGAAAAGACTAATAGTAGTAAAATATTAGTAATAAAATATGATTATATAATGGGTAAAGAAAGATTGGTCGTGTATATAAAAAGTAGTGTGCAAGGATATGAAATTTAAAGTGAGGTGGACGTGTGAATGTCGATTTCAAATAGTGTGATTGTTAATTATGATGATTGTGAAATATTTTAGCGTAGGACGGTTTAAGGTGTGGGATATGCCACTTGGTGCTTATTTTTCCTTTTAATATTCGCTCAGTTTTATTTAATCAACTTTTTATAGTATGAGTTTAGTTGCTAATTATTAGATTAACCAATCACTTTTCTTGTTGTTTCATTTACTTAAAAGAAAGAACATGAAACTACCAGTTTCGTGTTTCCTGCATTTGATTACCTATGTTAATACTTAAATCTAATTTTTTTTCTCTAAAGATATAAAAAGGACAAAAAAAACATTCGTCCATTAATTTGAGTGGGAGAGTGGAAGTTGACATAATCGGATACTCGTGTCACACTAGTTGAAAACACTTTCTTTAAAAATCTTGTAACCACTCTCTTAGGCTTTTAAAATAAAACTATTTGCAATTTGTCTAAAATATTTTATTAAATATCGAAATATTCTGTTATTATAAATATATTATATTTTTATATAGAGGATACATATACTTTTATTTTACTACTAGTATAAGGTAATACTAAAACAAAAGTAAGGTCTAGTTACAGTAAATATTACTCCTATTCAACTATCATAACTTGCATTATTCTTTCAATATTGAAATTTTAATCTTGTAAAAAGACTATATATACACTTTGATGCTAATCCCATTTGGTTTCTATGATCGTCTTGTATATATTCATGTAGGTATCTAACACTCCAAAACAATAGCATAAGGCATTTGAACTGTAAGGTCCTTGCCATCAAAGAACCAACAACAAGTCCGACATCCACAACGATCTCTATAGAAGGGTCTTCAGATACGATGGACTTGTCACAGATCGAAATATCCGTACTTAGGTAAGACTACTTGTCATTTTTTGGGGATTTTACTTTTTATGCGTTGATAGCTTTTGCATTTTTTATTATGAATTGGTAAAGACCTAAAAACAGAATAGTTATTTAATACAGTGTTGCGATGTCTTGATAGATTATGTGTGTTGAGCAATAAATATGCCATTTTTATAGTTATTGGATAGTGGCGGAAAACATGGTATGTTTGAACTTTATAAGATTATAATTTAATCCATTATTGATTTTTACATATTGCAGTATTCCTGAAATTCGTCCTCAGAAAATCCCATACCAAATTTGTCCAGATCCGAATGCTATAATTTGGAGATCAAAGCCAACAAAAAAGTAAAGACAGGAGAGAGCATCATATGCAGAGAGCTCAAGATCTTCATTGTCTAGCTACATATATACAAATGAACATTGTAAAACAAGACATTTCCAGCTATTATTTCTCCTTGGTAGAAATTTAATAAAAACTGAGGAGTGAGGAGTGTTCTTTTTTTATTGATCATATCTAATCCTACGCTCAGTAATTCCAAAAAAAAAGGTAGAATTGAATTCCTATTTACCTCACAGATTATGTACAGTACAGCTTCTGGAGGGTGTATAGAATACAGACAGATGACATATACTAGTATCAACTATCAAGTAGCATCCCGGTCGCAGAGGTTGTAACCGGACACAAGGGAGCTGATGGCAAAGGCGAGGAAAGCCAGGAACGACATGGCAATTGACGCACTAGCCATCAAGGTGAACTCGTCCGCACCCCAGTTAGAAATCCAGTCGTCCACCCTGGTGGCTGCCGAGGATGATGCTGACATCAGAAGGTAGCAAGGATCTGATCCACAAGATTTTTCAATATTACAATGAGATTAAGAAACTATTGCTAATATAAAGGAAATTAGATTTACATATCACTTGCCTGATCCATTGCAAATTCGAAATGGTAACGAAGATGGTGTGCAAAGACATGCTTCCCTTCCCAGATAGTAAGCCAGGTCCAAAGCTTGGAAACCAGCATACACAAATCCGATAACATTTACAGCTACGCAGAATCTGTTTACAACATCCATCAGGTTGACTAACAACACATTAGTTAAAGCAAAATGCAACAATTAGTTCAACTCTAACTACAAAACCAGATGCAGCCAATCTAGTTCAACCAAGACTATAAACGTATTTAGAAGTTCGAAACAGATAGATATCCAGTTTATGTGAGTAAAACAAAGGGAGTATTCTCGCTTTATTACAACTCCTCCTGCTCCGAGCAAGCTACAGAGTCTATGATTATCTAGCCAGAGCAAATGAACTTTGAGCTGATAGATGAACTCAAAGACCAACTTTATGAGGCTCAAACAAATAGTGATCTAAATCTAAGCTTTTGGAAACATCAAAATACCACCAAAACACATTTTCCTCATCTGTTAGTATCAAATTTAATTTTTGCTTCTGATATTCACAAGCATAAACTTCAGTGGAGCACCAGCATTACCAAAAACTTTGCATTGAAGAAACAGACTACAACACCTCTTGTTTCCACGATTCTACAGTTTTCACTCCGTGTCAATTCGAAAAATTCATGCTATGACTTGAGATAACAGCATAATGATTGCAAAAACTTGTGTACAGCCAAATGTACTCAGCAATCAACATACACCCAAAATCCCCAATTTGGGTTCATCTATCCCCAATTAGGGTTTATCATTAAGAATCAAGGTTTACAAACTCCTAACTAGGGTTTATTATTCACAATTAAGATTTAATCAGGGTGGACTGTGCCAGATTCAATTCATCTTAAACATGCAAGAACCAAGATGAATAAAATTTGCAGAATCATACCTGTATTCGATATATCGACCAAAGGAATCGCCGCTCCACCCTCCGTCTTGTCAGCAGCCATAACCGAAAACGAAATCAAACAAGAAATGACCTCAAACACTCGAAACGCGAGCGCCACCCTCCTCACCGCCGTGTTCCTCCCCGACCTCTTCAAGATCGACTCCACCGCCGCCCTCGACCGCCGCTCTCCCCCACCACGCCCCTCCCACCCCCGTACCCCTCCTCCAGCGCCCCATCGCCGCCCACCGGCCCCACCTTCTTCACCCCGGGCGGCGCCTCCTCCCTCACAAACTTATTAAGCCCCACAACCGCCGGAATCTCGAGATTCTCCCCTTCCCTTCCGCTCCCTTGCGGCGAGCTCACCGGAATGTCGAGATTCTCCGATGCGGAGTGGGGCCACCGCCGCCACCCTTTGCCGACGGCGGCCGGAGAAGGCTCTGGAGCGCCGGATTTCCCCGGAGACGGGACGGGGGAGTAGTACTTATCGACGAGGACTATGGCCTTGTCGTTCTTGTCGTTTTGGGGACGGAAGGAAGGGTCGTCGGAGCGGAGGGAGCGACTCGGAGCGGAGAGGCGAGTGGAACGAGTCGCCCTGACTCGTCATTGACTCAGTGTCGGACATGGATATGTGGCTGTTGCTGTTTCTTCGGAAACTCGGTTTACTGTGATTGCCGGCGTCCGCGCCTTCCATTTTTGGAGATTTGAGAGGGAATTGACGGAATTTATGATTGTTTGGCGATGAAATTCAAGAAAAAGGAAAATTATAAGGGGAGAAAGGAGCGAAGGTGTTGGGTTTATGCTCTCAGTTGTCGGAGGGGGTTCTGATTCTGTGAGCGAACGAGCATGGTAGCATCTTGTGCACTTCGTTTATTCACTTTTAGTTTAACAATTCGTATTCCTAATTTTTGCGCATAGTCGGTAACATACTCCAATCCAAATTTATTATACAAATAATTGAATATACAGTTTCTGTAATTGTTTTTGGATGGTTTCCACGTGGCAAGTGGTGGTTGGGTTGTTGATATCGCATGACTGTGTGAGGTGCAGATGAGCAATATCATCTTAAGATGGGACATTAAAAATCCTTTACGTCCTAATTGCGTTTACTGAACCTTAAATATTTTCTAAAAAAAATATTCGGGCTTCTACCCACGAGTCATCGCCCCACTCTACTCCTCACTAATTTATTAAAAAATACATTAAAAATGTTAGTATGTCTTAAATCCATTAAGAAATGTTAGTATGCTTATGCATATTTACGTTTCTGTGCCTTAATTTTGTATTGGCCAAAATGTTGTTGTCCATTGCTAGATATTGCTCTTGTACATAAATTTAGAGGGAGAAAATCGCTATATATAGGTTTTCAAAAAAAAAAAAAAAAATGAAAATTAGGTGATCAGCGCTATCACAGTGCGATTCAACACTCAAATTGCTAGCCCGCTATTCTCGGCTGGCGATTGATATTGATCTGATCAGCCTAATGAGAGATCGCTAACCACTATTTGGATGCTCTTATGAAAATAGATCACCAACTGTGCACGTGTTGTGCCATTTTCTACACAAACAAGTAAATAAAAGAAAAAGGAAAAGAAAGAGAATAAAGACAAGTAAGGTAGCATTTCATTCATAAACTGATGTGTTTTAAGCATAGTCCCCTGGTGTAATCCTTCCTCACATTTTATATTAAGATATTGCGCATAACATCATATAATTTTCAAAAAGTTTGGTTTTTTTCATAAATTTTAAAATTGACAAATAATATCATGAATTTCATTCGAGTTTGTTATTTTCCAAGACTAAAAAAATTTCGACTATATTAATAGATTGAAGAACAAATTTGGAGGGTGTGCTTAAGAAAAACTATTCTCAAATATTGAAAATCTTGAAATTATCTAAGTTGTTGTCGAAATTACGAAAAAATATATTATTTGCCGGAATTTTTTCATTGTAGGAAATAACAAACTCACAGTAAAGTTTATAATATTATTTGTCAATTTCAAAGTTCATGGGAAAAGCCCAATTTTTAAAAATTTCATGATATTAGGTACCAATATCCTCATTATATTTAACTAGTCTTATTATTTTTTGGAACCAAGTCTTACATATTTTAAATTTTGAAAACAATTCAATTTAATATATAAAGTGGCTTTTTACGAAGGAGCATAATAGATTCCCCACTAAATTTAGTAGATTACTTAAAACCAGATATAATGGATTCCACTAAACATTAGTATAAGTATATTCTATAAATTCTGTATATGCTAACTATTATCGACTCTAGTTTTTATCTTACTAAAACATCTTTTAAACTAAAAAAATTATTATAAAATCAATATTAAAAGTTCGTAAAAACCACTATATTTAACACTTGCCCCTATTTAAAATGCTAAAAGTTCCTAATTTTACTTTTGCACTCTTAAATATTTTTTTAAATTAAAAAAAAATTGGTCCGCCTTCATAGACTACTTTCTTTGTTGTTCGACCAACGTAAAATTGCGACCCAAAACGCTCAAGGCTAAAAGCTATTTATTCGTAGTTTGATTTTGAATGCAAAATATTATCACCTTCCTAATATAGCTTGACTTTTTTTTTTTGTTTAGAAATTAGAATACGGGAGAAAAGCTCCAAATTTATTTTACTATATTTTCCAAATAAATTCGGTGAAATACTATTCTACTTAAATAAGTCTGAATAAAATTAGAAAGGAATCTCTAGGGGTATTTAATTCCATCAAATCTTTGGAGATAACATATAAAGGCTATGTCCATATTCATATCTGCTTTAAGTCACTTTCATGCAACTCAAAGTATTTTTTTAAAGATTTTAGAATAAGCTACCTCATTTTTTTTGTTAATTAAAAGAGAAAAAATTGTGGGAATTTTTAATAGTAAAAGTTGAGGAGAATCACCTTTTTCTCCATTCCCTCTTTTTAGTTGATGTTATATGCAAATTCCTTTGCTTTTTTCCCTCTTTATTCCTAGTTGTTCTTTTCTTGGATCTCTCTTCCATACAAATCACTCTTCTAATTACTTTAATTCAAACAACTGTTCTCAGTGCAAAAATGTTAGTATCATAGAAAAGGCCCATTGAATAAATTATGGGCCATAGTATATTCGATTAATTTCAAATTGGGCCAGTTCAATCTTGGGCTTCTAGATAATTATACTTTAGTTTATTGATTCAATTAAATCCAAGTGTCACCATAAATTGATCTTTCCTTTATGCCATGGTACTATTAATTATAGCAATCTGTATTAAATGCTCCATGGAGTACTAGTTGAGACCTTGTAGGTTGAAATGATTCTTTTTGGTATGAAATTACAATTTTCAATAAAATTTCGAACATAAAAAACACTCAGTAGACATTCAAACTAAGAATTTAAGTATGATTTACTTTCGATAAATCTATGGTCCATTGAACACAATCTTATTTTTTTTATTGACTTGGAATTGGAATATTGAACATTGGTCCCATGAC
>NW_025951527.1:0-15088 GCF_023119035.1 Salvia hispanica
TGAAGTTCTGCATTTAACATGTTTGGTTAGGGAGACATCTGACTCAAATAGTTTACATATAATTTAAGATTACTTACACATGGAGATGTACTCATAAAAAAGCGTGAAAGTGATGTTGTTGGCCTTTCATTTTCTCTGTAGTTCAGGTGTGAAGCCCATGCGTTAATTACACCCACATTAATTTCTACATGGGGCTTCAGTGATAAAAACAATATCCTTGGTCGCCCAAGTAAAATCATCTTCATAAACGCATGCATTTCTGAAATGAAGTTATACAAATTACATATGAACAATATTCATAAAGTATGTTTACTGCATAGAAAACTAAAAATACTTTTAAGATCAAAGAAATAATTAAATAATGCATACTCATCTGTTCCTTCTGTTTCTAGTATGTAGTAGTAAACAGTTCTTTCATAAGTTTCCAGGTATGTTTTTGTATCTACAACTCTTATGTCAACTGGAGAGCCTAGGAATGGGTCGGAATGCGTTTTATCATCAGACCTTTTTACACTAGCTTCTGGCAGAGGAATCTCAGAGAATGGAACAACAGTCTTCTGTCAGTGCAAATAAAATTCATGTTAGTTTCAATTAAAAATCATGTCAACTATATATACTAGTCATGTCAACAACTAGTATAATTATGTCAAGTATGGTGCATATCATGTCAACAACACATACGATTTATGTAAATTACGGTACATACTATGTCTGCTAGACACAGAACCATGTCAACAACAATTATAAGACATGTCAACTACACGTATAAATCATGTCAATAACAATTATAACCAAATCTAAACCACACTTTCAAGCAATTTTAACAACAATTCAGTCATTTTATAAAAACAATATACTATTTAATCTTAGTTTTAGTTACTTTACTTTAACAATATTCTCTTCTTTCTCTTTTCCTTTCTCCTGTTGCTTTGCTTTGTTCATTTCAACATATGCGTCATTCATTGGACTTGCACCTAGTGTTGAGATAGGAGAGGCTGATTCACTATTGTCATCACCCACTGTGTCTTCTTTTGTTCCTTCATCTTCTTTTTCTTCAACAACCTATTAAATTAGTAATTTATAATTAATATCAAATTAATTCTAAATACAAAAGACGAGATTTGGCTCACCCCTTTAGGATCAGAAACTGGCGATGTAGGGATAATTACTCTGTTTCTTTCTCCTGCCAACTGCTTTTAAATTAGTTTTACAACGTTAGTATCTAAATTATAGGAGTAATCCAATGTCAACTCAAAGAAACATATGTAAACAAAATGATGTACTTACTTTATTAACGAGATGTCCGTATCTGAAAGTTGGAAACTCTGTCAAATCTTCAAGTGCTTCCTTTTCCTTTTCAATAGTAACTATTGATTCAATGATTGTTTTCCAGTTATCAAAATTATCAACCTTGTCTTCAAGGAACGTGGACAAATTAACAAACTTTTCGTTCACAGATTCAATTGGACTTGTTTGGCTTCCAAGTGCAGATCTAGCCATATCACACATCAATTCGAAAGCAAATTTACTTTTGATGTGTGAGGGAGCTTCTGTAAAGGCCCTGATAAGATTCATCTTCCCATAATTCATCATAAGAATGTTTTTCACTACTTTCTGCAGGAATTCTTTTGGGAGTAGATTCAGGGAAGACTCAACACCATTGTCATCAACATTAGAACTTTTTTCTTGAGGCAACTCCTCCTCCTCCTCGTCCTCCATCTCCTCTTCCTGTTCCTCGTCCTCATTCTCCTCTTCTTGTTCTTCCTCCTCCTCTTGATCCTCTTCCTGCTCCTCCTCTTGCTCCAGGTTATGGACATATCTCTTCTGGATAAGTCCCAAACCAAATTTTCCTGCATCTATCTCCTCATTTTCTCTATCTTGCAAATGTTGACTTGTCCACCCTTTCATTAAAGGAAGATTGCGAGGAACTGAACGTTTGTCTTTAATAACTCTATCCATGTAGCAGAGCTGCATATACAATTGATTCTAAGCTCCCTCTGATAAAGGACAATCACAAAAATAAAGTTTCGCGAATTCACATGAAGAACAAAATCATTAGCTGGAGTTTTAAAAAAATTCTAACGAAATTCAAATAAACTAGCGCCTGCAGAAACATCTAATTCACGCATTCTGCCTCAATCACAACAAGCTAACATAGCATAAACCTAACAATAACTCGATTTCGGCACTGAAATTGAACGAAACACAAATGCCGATCCTAACAGCCATTGAAACAAGCATACCCTATGTCAATAGTTGTTGACATACTACTACAGCCATACATTTGTATGTTTTCTACAGCCACTCTAACAAGCATACAATATGTCAATATTATTATGTAAATACCTATTCAAACAACAATACACTACTGTCAACAGAATATTATTATAGCTATGTCAATAGCTAGTATATAAAATGTCAATAATTTTAAAAATTTAAACAAATCTTAACTGGAAGGTGAAGCTTCTTCTCTTCCTTTTTTTACAGCAGCATTTTTCTTTGCAATCTGTTCCGATTCTACCATCGCAAATCAACAAAAAAATTTAGCAAGTATCGAATTCATAAAAAATGAAATCGAGATGTTTTTTAAAACACCAAAATCAAAGCAATATACTTAAAATTTGAATCAATTTCTTAACCTGAAGAAGTAGCTTCATGCGTCGCCGATTTTGACTGCTGTTCCTCAGCTTCAATCGATTTTTCAACCGATTCTTTTCGATTTTCCTCTTCGTTCGTCATTTAGATCAGCGAGATTTTCAATGTTTTCGGTTTGAATTTTGAAAATCAGCGAGTTTTTGCAGATTTTGAAGGATTCGAATTGTATGAAGATCAGCGAGATTTGAGATTTTTGACGAGAGATTTTAGAGAAATTTTAAGAAACTGGTTTGAAATCAGTTTGGATGTTTCACACTTTTTTTATTTATGAAATTACAATTTTACCCCCTTGTTGAAATAATGTTGTATTTGTTGACATTTTGTTTAGCTTGTGGATTAGTGGTCCATATTGCATCTCATTTCTCAATTTAGCTAAATAATCTCAACCTAACAAGACCCTATATATATATATATATATAGGGGTGCACTATGGTGCCACCATAGATAGGATAACACCATGCCACCAATATAGTCCGTTAGATCTCATTTATGGATGCCTAGGATTAAGTTTCGTGAAAAAACACGGGTTTGCAGTCTACTGTATTAGATATTGCAGTCGTGGTAAACTGCAATATTGTTGTGGTAAGACTGCAATATTCAATGAATAACACTGCAATCTGGTAACGTAAAATTAGAAATTTCCTATTTTACCCCTCCGTGTTTTTACACGTGGCAGCATGACAAGCACACGATTTTCAGATCCAATGGCCTAAAATGGTGGTATGGTGTTACAATAAAGAGGGTTGTCATCTTAATACATCCGTATATATATATATATATATATATATATATATATATATATATATAATTGCATCCCGTGAAAATTTACCCTTGAGCAATTTTTATGATTGCCACATGACAACTTATTATTCGTCCACATGTACAAATGATTGGCTAGGAATGGTGTTATGGTGTTACTTTAAGAGGTGTTGTCATTTTAACACAATCCTATATATATATATATATATATATATATATATATATATAGGGGCGCACTATGGTCTATATAGCAAATTCTGTCAAAAATCAAAGCAAATCTCAGCCCTTGGATCCTCAGATTAGATGGTTGTGATCATAATACCCGAGATACATTATTACACTAAAAGCGTTACATTATTAACTAGGCTACATTATTAGACTGCACAATCTACATTATTAGACTACAGCGTGTTACATTATTAGTCGAGCTACATTATTAGACTACACAATCTACATTATTAGGTGACACGTGGCATTAATCTAACGGTTACATTACAGGATCCAATGGCTGAGATTTGCTTTGATTTTTTGACAGAATTTCACTTATGGTATATTTATATATATATATAATATATATATATATATATATATATATAGGGATGTATTCAAATACTTTTCATATCTTTTGTCCTTTTTCCTTCTTAATCCTAGCCCCACGATTTTGTCATCTGACGGTTAGATTAATGCCACGTGTCATTTAATAATGCACATTTTCATTCTAATAATGCACAGCGGCTAATAATGCAACATTATAGACTAATAATGCATTGATCACAACCATCCAATTCAAGGATCCAAGGGCTGAGATTAAGAAGGAAATAGGACACTTAGTGTGCAAAGGAGCCTAACGCACCCCTATATATATATATATAGGGGTGCGATCATATCATAACTCATATTTATGTGATAACCTAATAACCCTATCATTTTATGGGTCAAAAGTATCATTTTTACTAAAAATGATATTTATACACGATAAAATGATATTTTTTCAGCATGCATAAAATGATACTTTTATTCCATAAAATGATATTTTGTTCCATAAAATGATATTTTTCGTCCATAAAATGAGGGTTATTAGGTTATCACCATAAATATGGGTTATGATATGATCACATCCCTATATATATATAGTCTCATTATCCACAAATCCACTCTTAAAGACCGAACCACCGAACCATACCAAATTAGGGCTTTTAGATCTAGTTTATTATGGATGAGATGCACAAATTTATAAATTATTTTCGCCTTCATCACCAGTCTATTTTAATTCATCCGAAGGTAAATAAGTCATACTAACACGTTACGAAGATTTAACTTCATTCCAGAATATATTACTTCATTCCAGTAGGTTTTTACTTCATTCCAATAGGATTATTACTTCATTCCAATACGTAAATGCAGTTTCACCATCGCGTGCCGTTTTTTCTCTCTACAATATCTATCACCACCGTTACGGAGCTGATATGGTGTAATAAACACATGGAATAATATAATAAATTATTTGAATGAAGTATGTGTAGAAGCATTTGAAGTCCTACTGGAATGAAGTAAAAACCTTATTCAATGAAGTAATAACGTTTCTGAATGAAGTAATAAACCCACTTGAATAAATTGCATTTTTAACTGTGAATAAAGTAAAAACCCAGGTCAATGAATTCGAATGAAGCATATGATGAATCATTTCAAAACCTACTTGTAACAAGTAAAAACATATTGTAGTTTCAAGGTATTACGTATGGAATGAAGTAATAAATCTATACAATGAAGTAAAATTGGCTTGTAATGAAGAGCAAAAAAATTTACGCAGCAGCACATCTCATCAGAAAACTAGATCTAATGGCCCAGATTTAGTCTCTAGTTCGGTCTTTAAGAAGGGTTCGACATTGATTACAACTCTATATATAGTAGTGATATAGGGCAAGTGCCCATTAAGTACATAACTAGAGAACAAATCACAGCCACAAGATCAAGAAAATCAAGGGCTAGATTAGATAATCAAGGGTTATTTTTCGCAGTTCATTGCATACACAATTTACTTCAACACGGGGGTGTTTACGTCATTTCATAATTATGGTAAAAAATTAGAGTTCACAGGTTACAAAATATCAACTCATTCACATTCCGCCTACCCACCTCTTCTTCTCTCAAAACCTCTCTGAAAAAGCAATGATTCTTCATTTTCATCCATCATCTCCTATCGATTAAACTGAAATCGAAGATAACCATCTCCGATTCAGCATCTCCATCGATCGATTCAGCATCTAAATCCGCCGATTCAACATCTTCATCTTCGCGGTACAACCGTCGTCGCCGATGTGAGGTGGCATGTGCTGCCGCCTGAATCTCACGGCTGTCGCACCCCTTTAGCGTCGTCACCTCACCAGAGCCGCTGTCGGTGTGCCATTGTTGCGATTTGCCGCCGCGGCCACCGTTGGTTGGCGCTCGGAGTTTTCTAACTCCACCGCTGCCTATGTCCGCTCGAAGCTACATCATCTTCATCTCCTTCGCGCTGCCTCTGCTCACCGTGTTTGTTTCTGCTGTCGAGTCACCACCTTGGACAAATGTGCCTTGCCGTTGTTGCTTCATTAAAGACACAACTAACTTCATTATATCAATTTACTACTTCATCAAAAAGAATATGTAATTTATTTTAATGTGCAAACAACACATCAGTTAAAGATGTTACTTCATTATAATGTATTATTACTTCATTTTTAGAGTCATTTACTTCATTATAATGTTTTATTACTTCATTTTAGTAATAAAACCTACTGTATAAACAGATCATTTATATTACTTCATTATCATAACTTATTACTTCATCATATGAATTCAATACTTCACAACAACTAGATTATAGTTAATAGGAAAACAGATCAGTTGCATTACCTCATCACATAAAATATGTAGTTCATTTGAATATGCAAACAATGCAGCAGTTAATTTTAATTCTAAAATCCTAAACTCATACAAAACAGTAAACATATAGTTCATATTTATAGACTATTACTTCATTATCATTTTTATTACTTCATTTTGGTAATAAACCTTACTGTATAAACATATCATTTATATTACTGCATTATCATAATTTATTACTTCATCTTATCAATTTACTACTTCATTAAAAAGAATATGTAGTTCATTTTAATGTGCAAACAACACATCAGTTAAAGATGTTACTTCATTATAATATATTATTACTTCATTTTTAGAGTCATTTACTTCATTATAATATTTTATTACTTCATTTTAGTAATAAAATCTACTGTATAAACATATCATTTATATTACTTCATTATCATAACTTATTACTTCATTATATGAATTCAATACTTCACAACAACTAGATTATAGTTAATAGGAAAACAGATCAGTGGCATTACCTCATCACATAAAATATGTAGTTCATTTGAATATGCAAACAATGCAGCAGTTAATTTTAATTCTAAAATCCTAAACTCATACAAAACAGTAAACATATAGTTCATATTTATAGACTATTACTTCATTATCATTTTTATTACTTCATTTTGGTTATAAACCTTACTGCATAAACAGATCATTTATATTACTTCAATATCATAATTTATTACTTCATCTTATCAATTTATTACTTCATTAAAAAGAATATGTAGTTCGTTTTAATGTGCAAACAATTAAAGATGTTACATCATTATAATGTATTATTACTTCATTATTAGAGTCATTTACTTCATTATAATATTTTATTTCTTCATTTTAGTAATAAAACCTACTATATAAACAGATCATTTATATTACTTCATTATCATAACTTATTACTTCATTATATGAATTCAATACTTTACAACAACTAGATTATAGTTAATAGGAAAACAAATCAGTTGCATTACCTCAACACATAAAATATGTAGTTCATTTGAATAAATTAGTTAAATAATTCGCACCTATAGTGTACCCAAAATAAGTATGCTGAACGAAAAAAAAAATTCAACGAAACAAAACTCATTAACAGTGAACTAAAACCATTGGAAAGTGAACTAAATACATGTAAGAAGTGAACTAATTAGGACTATCCATTTTCTCCTGCATTTTCTTCAATAGGAGCAATCCTCACTTCGCCTCGTTACCCCAACAAACCTTTTGGAAGCCGTACAATGAAGACTCCAGGCCACTCTTTCACCTTGACACCAAAATTAATCATAACTATCGACGATGATGAAGACGACGACAAGCCAGAGCTGCACCATTGATAAGGCTAATTTCATGCATCGGTAATGTGCGAAAAATGTTATAATTTGCTGGGTCTAACACGTTTCCTAAGCCAGGTGTGTGAAGAAAATCGCTAGATCAAGGAAGTAATGAAGGAGATGGTCTAGCGGGAGAATGGAACGAAATGAGCAGGGTTTACGAGGAAATTGGCGTGATAAAGGAAGTCTACAGCTAAGGGCAACAAAGTCATTATCTATACCTCGCTGGGCCCACTAAAACGCCTATAAATAGAGAAGAGCATGCAACGCAAGACAGACAGTTTTTCACTCTTCTTAGCTCATACACTTTACACACACTTGGGAATGAATCTGGGGGAATCGTGATCGGGAGGGTACTTTCTAGGAGATTTCGTGCTTGGCAACACCGTCCTAGTGAGGGCGAAGATACAATTACTTTTAATTTCAGTTGTTTTTGCTAATTTCCGCCGTCGAACTTCACTTTTGGGAGTCGACCTTGATGTTGATGATGTTTAACTGTTTTACCGTTCATGGATCTGCGTTTAGTTGTTTAATTTCAAGTCATTTTGCATAGATCTCTCTGCTTTTAGCTTAATTCTTCAATTGCTATGTCGATCTCTGTTTATTTTGTTGTTAAGATGTTTGATGTGGAATTTGGTGACAGATCTGTGGTTGTTTGAGTATTCGGAGTCCTTACATTTTAAATCTGACGTGATGGAGAGTTTCTTCTGTTTGGAGTTCATGTCGGACGCTTGGATCCGGAGTGGATTTAGCGTCTGAGGTTGGATTTGGCGTGTTGAAAGACGGTAGTTCGATAGATTTGTTTTAATTTCTTCTTGGTTCATATTTTACTTCGTCTAGGGTATGCAGATCTGTTAAGTTTTTCTGGTTATTATGCATAAATTTGATTTCAAGTCAGTAGCTCTGTTTTTGTTTTACTCATGCTGTTTCTCTTAAGAAGTTTTTACGCAAATTTGGTTGTAGAAGACGATGTCATTGTTAGTTAGTACGAGAGTTAGTTATTCTGCCAACTTTTCAGTCGTACCTTACTTTTTCAGACATGGTCCCCACAATAGGTTTATTTCCTAGGTCTAGCTGTTAGTTTATGAATATTTTGAAAGTTTCCAAGTCAAGTTAATTTTGATTTTCCTCAACCCAAGAAAATGCGTGGCAGCAGCCAACACCAAAAACACTCCCAAATCCTTGAACATGAGTATTACGCATCCTTCTCTGTGGAATCGATCCCTACTTCCCTATACTAGGTTTAGTAAAGTGGTTGAGGGTTTTTGAAAGGAAAAGTGCTTTGTGTGTCCGACGACCGGGATTCCTCGCGACCCACGAGTTCCTAGACCGAGTGATCTAGTGGACTTGCTGGATCTAGGGAACCTGTTATTTTCCTATTTGAACACACAGCATGCATGCACAGGCTTTTCAAGTGGCGCCGTTGCCGGGGATGGATGGCGTTTGTTGTTATTTCATTTAGGGATTTGGTGTAAATATTTTAATTTCTGTTATTTCCTTTTTCCCTTGACAGTTTATGAGAACATGCTTCCAATCTGGAAGTTGGGCAAGCTCATCTGGATCAGGGAGTGGCCAGTACGAGTGGCGAATCAAGGAATCTACATCTACCATCACCACTAGATCAGGATTGAGAACGGAAGATCCATTCCCGTTCGAGTCAGAGAGTGAAAAGGAGTGGAATTCATCGACAGAGGAGAACCCAGGGACATCAACCGAACCAGAGCATTCCGAGACCGAGGAGGAGAAGGACCCAGATATGGCTCATCTACTTGACCCCGATCCGGAAATAGGGTCGCTCACCGCACATCTTGATGGTGAACCCGCTCATGCTATAGTCTCGAACCCACGACGGAGGTCGATCGACATCAAGACAAATGTACTTGGAGTTCTACCTACTTTTTCTGGGCGTAGGAACGAATGCCCCTATGAATTTTTGAACGAGTTCAGTAAACTATGCAGCATTCAGAAGCGACCCAACGAGGCAACAGAAGAGGACTACCGTCTTCGAGCAATTCCGTTTGCTCTCAAAGGGGAGGCGAACACTTGGCTGCTGAGGCTTCCACCGGACTCGATCAACACGTGGAAAGATTTTAAACTGGAATTTGTGGATTACTTTTTTCCATCTAACAAGACGAATGCCTTGAAGAAGGAGATTCAGGAGTGCAAGCAAGAATACGATGAGTCTCTGAGTTCTTATTGGTCCCGCTTCAAAGGGTTGTTGGATGCTTGTCCTAATCATCGGATGATCGAGGCAGAAACTTATTATCTGTTCTATGAGGTGCAAACCCTGAATCAAAAGACTTGATGAACTCCTCGAGCGGGGGAAATTTTACCAAGAATAAGGCAAGTGAAGCTCGGGAAACCTTAGGGAGACTAATCGAGGCAAAGAAGGCCTATGATAACCCGCGAAGCATATTGAGGAGAGGATCAGCTAATGCAGTGATGGATCAAGAAGACAAGAAGGTGGAAGATAGGATCGATAAACTGGAAAAGGCCTTGCTAAATGCAATCGAGAAATACAATCCGCATGCTCCAGTGGAAAATGAGAAATCCCCTGGTCAAGAAGAAAGGCAACTGCAACCATACTACAGTCAGCCCTGCGAAGGGGAGTGCCAAGCTCAAGCAAATTCGATGGGAAGTTGGAATCCCGATGGAAGTTGGAATCAAGGAAGACAGAGGGACGCTCCATGGAGGACTCACTCAAACTTTAGATGGACTGACCATGATCAAAGCCAGCCACCTCCTTTGCAGCTCACGAATTTTGCACACCCTCCGGAGAGGCAGTCCAACTGGTCAGGGAAAGGTCAAGAAGGACAATTGCAGCTGGGGTATAGGAATCAGGACCAAACTAATTGGGGGAACAAAAATCAAAACAACCCAGGAAACTCCTATGTGCCACCTCACCAAAGGAATAACCAAGGCAATTTTCAGAATTCCCAACAGAACCACCAAGGGAATCAAGGGTCTGGTGGCCAGTACAATAATCAAGGGTCGAATAACCAATACAATAATCATCAAGGAAATTTTCGACAGAACCAAGGTCAAGGACAAAATTTTGGTCAATCCAACTTCAGACCACAACGGAGTTTGGATGACATGGTCCATGATCTAGTGAATTCACAGCAGTTCATGCAAGGTAACCTACACTCCAACAATGACATGGTGCATAAATTGCAAGATGCTCAGTCGGAACAAAAAGCCGCCATGGACATGATGGCAAAACAACTTTCCCAAATCGCAGTTTCCTTGAATGAGATGCGAGGGAATGAAGGCAAACTTCCTGCTACCGTCAAACCGCCAGACCGAGCAAACATTAGTCAAATCACCTTGAGATCTGGACGGGGTTACGAAGGGCCGACGTTGGAAACTGAGGAGGAAGTGCCTATGCAAACCAAAGAAGGGAAACAGAGTCAGAAACAGCAAGAGGAAGGCGCTGGACCGAAGGAGATCATTGTTCAGAGAGACCTCCAGAAGGAAGATGTAGGGGGATGTCTACCTCGATCAAGGGACCCGTTTTTCCTAGACCCCGAACCTGAGGAAGAAAGTAGGGAAGGAAACAAAGCAGTTGATGAAACCCAGGCTGGGACTTCCACAAATGCAGTAAAGCGAGCAAAACCATTTCCATATCGAGGGGAGGCGAAGAAAAAAAAGGATGATACAGAGGATCTCATGGAGATTTTCAGCAAGTTGGAAATCAACTTGCCATTCTTGCAAGCCTTGAAAATGCCCACCTTCAGTAAGTTCATCAAGGAGTTTATTGCAGGGAAAACCAAGCTAGATGGGAAGATTGTGATTGGAGAAACTGTGTCTGCTGTGATACAGAAAAGAAGGATGCCCTCGAAATGCACCGACCCAGGTATGTTCACATTACCCATCTCTTTAGGGGATATCAAAGTTGAGCATGCCATGTGTGATCTAGGGGCGTCAATAAATGTTTTGCCACTTTCGATCTATAAGAAGCTAACCGGGGTAAGAATGGTTGCTACCAAGGTAGTAATCCAGCTAGCAGATAGAACTTGCATTTGCCCTGAAGGAGTGTTGGAAAATATTATAGTCAAAGTGCATGAATTTCTATATCCTGCTGATTTTTACGTGATCAAGATGAATGATAATGAGTCTGCTGAGTCTAGTGGGGTACTTTTGGGGAGGCCATTTTTGCGTACGGCTAAGACCATTATCGATGTGTTTGATGGAACAATTTGCTTGGACTATAATGGGGAAAAATATACCTTTAGCATAGATGAGGGGATGAAAAGACCTTTAGATGTTGAGAATCTCTACGCTATTGATGTTATTAACCCTTTAGTCCAAGAATATCTTGAGACAGAATTGATACAGGAACAAATCGACAACTCGGAGTTGAGCCATTCGATTGACAAAGAGGTTGTGGGATGGTGTGCAGCAGTGAACACAGAGGAATTGACAGATGAAGAGCTCACAGAGGCCATTATGGAATTCTGCAGAAACCCGGAATCAGCTAGGTCCAAGGGATCGGTTTATGTGGCCAGTTTGGAAAAATCTCCTGGGTCGGGGAAAGAGACTTTACCGGAAAATCCAGAAAAAAATCCCTTGCCCCAGGAGACTAATGGAACGAAAAAAGAGCTAAAAACACTTCCACCAGGCCTTAAGTACGCTTACTTGGAGAAGGACGAGACATTTCCAGTAATAGTCAACAGCAACTTGACCAAGGAACAAGAGAAGGAGTTGTTGGAGGTCATCAAAAGGAACAAGAAGGCAATAGGATGGACTCTCTCAGATTTGGTGGGAATAAGTCCAGATCTTTGCATGCACCACATCCGTTTAGAAGAAAGTGCAAAGGCTCATCGAGATGCACAACGGAAGCTGAACCCGAACATGCGAGAGGAGGTCCTAAAGGAGGTATTGAAGTTGCTTGCTCTAGGAATCATTTACTCCATTCCTGACAGTGAGTGGGTCAGTCCTGTCCATATGGTGCCAAAGAAGTCTGGGATACAAGTTGTCAAAAATGAGAAGAATGAATTGGTACCCACCAGATTAGTGACAGGGTGGAGGATGTGCATCGACTACAGGAAGTTGAACGAAGCCACAAAGAAGGATCATTTTCCTTTACCATTCATCGATCAGATGCTGGAGAGATTGGCGGGCAAACAGTATTTTTGTTTCCTTGACGGATACAGCGGCTATTTCCAAATCTACGTTAATCCAGAGGATCAAGAGAAGACCACATTCACGTGTCCTTTTGGTACATATGCATACCGAAGAATGCCATTTGGATTGTGTAATGCACCGGGGACTTTTCAACGATGTATGATGAGCATTTTTTCGGATCTGTTGGAAGTGTGCATTGAGATATTCATGGACGATTTCACCGTTTATGGGAACTCATTTGATACTTGTTTAGCCAGCCTTGATCTAGTGTTGCAGAGATGTCAGGAAAAGCATTTAGTGTTGAACTTCGAGAAGTGCCATTTCATGGTGACTGAAGGCATTGTCCTGGGTCACGTGGTTTCTGAGAGGGGTATCCAGGTAGACAAGGCAAAGGTGGATGTGATATCAAAATTACCATACCCCACGAACCAAAAAGAGGTAAGAGGATTCCTAGGCCATGCAGGGTTCTATAGGAGGTTCATAAAGGATTTTGCAAAAATCGCTCAACCACTCACTCGGTTGTTACAAAATGATGTTGAATTCGTCTTTGACGAAGGATGCGAGAGGGCGTTCCAGCTGCTTAAGGACAGGTTAGTATCAGCACCAATAATCAGGGCACCAGACTGGAACCATCCTTTCGAGATAATGTGTGATGCAAGCGATTTCGCTGTGGGAGCCGTCTTAGGACAAAAAATTGATGGAAAAAGCTATGTGATTTTCTATGCTTCCAAAACACTAAATCAAGCTCAGAAGAATTATGACACCACGGAGAAGGAAATGTTAGCCATCGTGTATTCCTTTGAAAAATTCCGACCCTACCTTCTTGGGTCAAGGGTTATAGTCTTCACGGATCACGCAGCAATAAAGTACTTACTGGCTAAGAAGGAGTCGAAGCCAAGGTTAATCCGTTGGGTGTTACTTTTACAAGAGTTTGATTGGGAAGTACGAGATAAAAGAGGAACGGAGAATAGGGTAGCAGATCATTTGAGCAGAATCTTCCAAGGAGAAACAGAAGAGGCCATCCTCGATGCCTTCCCCGAGGAACATTTATACCTTTTGGAGAAATTTCCTAGACCGCCTGACTGGGAAGCAGTCTTGGCCTTGACCGGTCTAGGGGAATCGGATAAAGGGAAGCGCACGCTGAATGCAGAACCGTGGTTTGCTGATCTAGCCAACTACTTGGTCACGGGAGAGATGCCGATTTCAGAAGAAGTTTCCCGGGCCCAGAGGATGAAGATTAGAAGCGAATCCAAATTTTATTTTTGGGATGATCCTTACCTGTGGAAAATGTGCTCAGATCAAGTGATTAGGCGCTGCATTCCCGAATGGGAACAAAGAGATGTGTTAAATCATTGCCACGCGTTAGCATGTGGAGGCCACTTTGGGCCAAGGAAAACAGCGAGGAAGGTTCTAGACAGCGGATTTTATTGGCCAACATTGAATAAGGATGCTTTCGAGTTCTGCCAGTGTTGTGAGAGATGCCAACAGACAGGGGGAATTTCAAGGAGAGATGAGATGCCTCTGATCCCAGTGATTGTGTGCGAAATTTTTGATGTTTGGGGAATGGACTTTATGGGACCGTTCCCGTCATCATGTGGGAATACTTATATATTGGTGGCAGTGGATTATGTATCTAAGTGGATAAAAGCTAAGGCCTTCTCAGGGACAATATTTTCAATAGATACGAGTTCCTAGAGCCATCATCTTAGACCAAGGAACGCATTTCTGTAATCGCACCATCGAGGCCTTGATGAAGAAATATGATGTACACCATCGAGTGTCAACTCCTTACCATCCTCAGTCTAATGGCCAGGCAGAGATTTCTAATCGCGAGATCAAGGCGATATTGGAGAAAACAGTTAATCCGTCAAGGAAAGACTGGAGCAAAAGACTCGGGGACGCATTGTGGGCCTACAGAACTGCTTTTAAAACACCTATTGGAATGTCACCCTACAGACTTGTGTTTGGTAAGATGTGTCACTTACCTGTAGGAATTGAACACAAGGCATACTGGGCAGTGAAAGAAATGAACATGAAGCCGATAGCTTGCGAAGAAGAGAGAAAGTTGCAATTGCAAGAGTTGGAGGAACTTCGGCTGGAGTCGTTTGAGTCTGCCATGTGGTACAAAGAAAGAACGAAGTTATGGCATGATAAAAACCTCCGGGTCAAGGAACTTCATGTGGGACAGAAGGTGCTCCTTTTTCAGTCTCGGCTTAAGCTCATGCCAGGGAAACTGAAGTCTAAATGGATTGGCCCATACACCATCGTTGGCATCCGAGCAAATGGAGCAGTGGAGATCCAGGGAAGTGCTC
>NW_025951528.1:0-43000 GCF_023119035.1 Salvia hispanica
TAAAAAATAATACTATATATAAATGGGACTTATATTATATTTAATTTTATTAATAATTCTTAAAATTATACTATCAATAAAGGAGACTACTAATAGGGAACTAATAGGGGAGAATATCAACTAAGTGCCTGTTCGGTTTATTGTATAAAATAATAGTGGATGCAATATAGGACAAGAGGAGGACGGGCTTTATCTAGGATTATTTTAATATTAGATTTTAGATTACTGTTCGGTTGATTTGATAAATTTAAGACAATTGAATAAGATTTGCATATAGTGGAAAAGGATTACTGCCTATACAAAATATAAAAGCATAATTATAGCACAAGCATTAGTATTTATTTAATTATTTAATTTTCACCACCTCCTCCATCACCATTCCCCAAACTTAAATATTTAATTTAATTTAATTAACATGACTACCCATTTTCCCAAATTTTGCAGAGCCCTTCTTTTCATACTAGGAAATAGTGCACATCGGCTGCCGATAACAATTCACACCCGACCACAGAATAAATCGATCAAAATAATTTGTTGTATAGTTGGCGGTGCACAGCGGGGTGAAGCAGAGGTGGGAGAGAAGAGAGATGCGACAATTTTAGTCGCAGGGGTTAGGCCCAGATGGATAGTCACGAGATTAGAGTCAAAAACAGTCGGTCAATGCGGGCCGTGATAAAAGAGACGCGGGCCGGCGGGCCGAGTGATAGGCTCTGTCATGGTAACCGAACGCTGGATAATCCAGTGACTGAGATTGAGTCCGGTGGAGTAGCGGTAACCGAACGGGCAACTAATAGAATCATTAGTCTCGTTTTGTAGAATTGTCCTATGTTCCTCAGCCAATGGTTGAAATCTAACATCCAAAATCAAATCCTTCTAGATATATAAGAAAAGATCTGAAGACAAAAAAAAGTGAATGGTGGGGAAGTGCATTAATTTTGTGGGGGCGTGGCGGGAAAATGGAAACACGTGATGCGACTTTGTGAGATTTTAAAATCAAAGTCCGTGGGCTTCTCTGTTGTATCTGTTGAAGTAATCCCTCCATCTCCACAATTGATGGTATATTTGAAAATGCC
The DNA here is from genome assembly GCF_023119035.1 of Salvia hispanica. Lineage (NCBI taxonomy): Eukaryota > Viridiplantae > Streptophyta > Magnoliopsida > Lamiales > Lamiaceae > Salvia > Salvia hispanica. The sequence continues at coordinate 1,074 of NW_025951528.1, forward strand.
CTGAGATTTTAGATAATATTATTTTATAATTAAGTGAAAAGAAAAAATAGTATATTTATATTTGTGTGAATGAGAAATTTTTTTCAAAGTATAAAATGTCACAATTTTTATAAGTTAAACTAATAAAAAAGGTATGATTTTTATTATAGAACGGAGGGAATACAGAAAATGACATAAAAGGTGGAAAAAGAGTTTTAGTTTTAATCAGATATAATATTATATTTTCTTTGGAAGGTTGTTTTAGTCCCCTTGCTATGAGGAGCTATTATTGGTTGATTTTATGAAATTAAAATAATTTACTTAATGTTAGTTTGAGAATTTTTTTTTGAGAAAAATTGTCATTAATTTTTTATTGACTTCTAATCAATCTAATAATTTCTAAAAGCAGTGAATTAAATCATGGAGTAGTTTTTAAACATTCTCTCAATCGACAATTATCTTATACAATAACTCCTTATTTTGATGAAATACAAACTTTGAAACTTTTGTCATAAAAATGCTTTTGAAAATTTTATATTCGCTTGGATCTATTACCCACAATATTGGATTTAGATCACGATATGAAAAAAAAAATATTTTTCGTAAAAATAATGCACTCATTGGAAAATGAATTATATTGAAAAAAATGAAACTTCTCAATTATAAAGATTGCACTCATCCAAAATAAAGCCACTGTTTTTATTAATTAATTAATCAAATCAATTCATTAGGAGTAAATTGGACATCTAACATAAAACGTGACTAGTTTAATACTCCTCCCTCGTTACATAAAAATACAGTCTCATTTTTTATTTTCATTCATCCATCAAAATTATTCTTAACCTAAAAAAAAATTATTTTAGTCTAAGGGATTACTAACTTTATCCAGTATTTTTCTATACTCTAGTCACTTTATCTTTTTTTTTCATGTTTATCAGTTTTACATTAAAATATTCATTTTTTATAATAACTCAGTTTCTTACTTACATGATTAATAAACTTAAATTTTAATTATTTTAAAAATGAGTATATTTGCCGATATATCATAAATTTAATATTTAATTTAATTTGATAACAAACATTTACTAAGAGGAGTAAGCAATAGCTGTAACAATACTAAAATAGTAGTAATAAATAGAGGTAATGATTCCTAATTAGGTAGAGACTTCCATAGCACCCAACAATAACCTATTTTACTAATCCCATGTATAGTAGTTATATCAATTCTTGACCATTTCACTTTCACTCCCCCATTCTCTCAGTCTCCCTTAAACTACTCCATGCTTCATCATTCACTCATCATCTCTAACACAATGGGCAAAGCTTTGAAATGGTTTAGAGGTATGTTGGGCTTGAATAAGCCCGACCCGAACGCCGACCCGCCCTCCAAGAAGAGATGGAGCTTTCCCAAGGGAAAACTCCGCCGTCGATCCCATGCCATCGACGACAGGCAGGCAATCGCCGTTGCCGCCATAGCCGAGGCTGCCGTGGCCGCAGCCCATGCCGCGGCCGCGGTAGCCCACCTCACCAGCGGCGCAGCGTATGGTCCACAAAACGGCATCGTTTGTGAGGAGCGGGCGGCCGTTGTGATTCAATCGCATTTCCGTGGTTATCTCGTAAATTTTCTTCCTTTCTCTTTTTCAATGTTAAGGTAGTGGAAAAAGTAGACCTATTAAATGACCAATATTTTGTACGTACAATGATCCCTGGGCTTCTTTTTGTCTTGCTATAATAGGAAATTATTTAATTTTTTTTATAGGTTTGAATCATCTTCTAAATTCCATTTTTCCATTGCCTTTTGGAATTAAAACAAAACAGGAAATTCTTTTCTAGTTCAGCGTACACTAATTTTGATGAACGGTCCAAAATTTTAACAAAAAAAACCAAAACTGGAGTATTATTTTATGGACGGTAGATAGGATGGTTTTTCTCTCAAAGGATGTGAATCACATTTTCCATTAATAACACATCAACTATTTTTTCTCCTTATTAACATTATTTTTTCGTAGACGAAGGTAGTAGTAAATTTTTTGATGACGTGGCTAGTACTTTCCAAAGCAAAATGGTAGTCCTAGTTTATTGGTTAAGGTTGCTACAGTAGTTTGAAGAAAGTTACAGTGCAACAGAAGGGTGAAAAAGTTGCCAATTTATCTTTTGAGATACCTTTTCTCATCTCATTGGATTACTTTATCTTCACTTCATTCCAATGGTTGAGATGTCTTGTTAGACATTTGGAATTTGATTAGATTGGTGCTCTAAATCTAACAACCTCTAATGTAATCATAATGTGTGATCCATTTTATTACTAATTTTCAACAAATATTCTTACTGAATCATTACTGATCACGTGTGCAGTCGAGAAGAGCTCTACGGGCGCTGAAGGCGTTGGTTAAGCTCCAAGCACTCGTTAGAGGCCACATTTTGCGGAAGCATAATGCTGAAACGTTACGACAGCTGCAGGCACTTATGCGCGCCCAAGCCAGAGCACGGGCAGGCCGACTCCCCTTTGAGGAGAGCACCAAGTCCTCCCACTTCAATCACATAGTAAGATATTGAATAAGAATGTAAGCATGTACTCCCTTCGTTCAACTATGGTAGAGTCATTTCATTTTTTGCACTCGTTTTGAGAAAATGACAGTAATAAATAGTTAAAGTGAAGAGAGAATAATATAGAGAAAAGTCCACTTTAACTATTTATAATTATTTTTCCAAAACGAGTGCAGAAAATGAAATGACTCTACTACTATGGAACAAAGGGAGTATTGAATATGTAAAGTTGTCAAATGTAAGCCTATATTGAATACTGGTTCAGGAGAAGGCAGATCACGCGACGAAGCAGCACGAGCATGAATCCCCTGCCCGCGCCAAAATGAAGAGGAATGTGTATGATCCAGACAAGTCGCCCTCGCCCTGGATGGAGAGGAGGAAAGGCGAGAAGGTTCTAGAAGTTGACACGGGAAGGCCAAGCACGAGCCCTACAGGCAGAACCATCATCCACTCCTCTCACCCGAGCCACATCTCCGACCACCATACCACATGGTTAAGTCCGTCCCTAAGCCCTCTCACGGTAGCCATAAATGCCAACGGAAGCCCATTCTACACGGCCAACAACAGCCCAGCCTACTCGTCATCAGTGGAAGGGAGTTCCAAGAGGGCGCTGTTCGCGCCTGCCAAGAGCAGCCTGAGCAATTGCGCGGAGCATCCAAGCTACATGGCTTACACGGAGTCCTCAAAGGCAAAGGCAAGGTCTCTCAGTGCTCCGAAACAGAGGCCTCAATCGGAGAGGTCTAGCTCCCCGTGGGAGAGATCAAAATCGGTGAATAGGCATAGAGAAGGGCAGAAGGTGCAGTCAAGCAATGTGTATCCGGGATCGGGGCATCTGGACCGGCAAGGGATGCCGGAGAGGGACATTTCAGGGTTTAGTGGTGGGCTTCGGCACAGGTACTAAGCTAACCATATTTGTTTTGGATGTTGGTCATATAAATTGTGGATAATAAGAGAGGAGGTATGTATTTTTGCAAATATTGTGTGGGTGAATGGTGAATTTCAATTGTTATGTGATACTCCTGATTTATCCTAAAAATGTAATGTAGTAGTATATCATTTCAAACAAAAGACGATGAATTTTAGGGATGGATTTTGTGTCATTCTTGTTCGACTAAATTGATGATGCAATTACTGTCAAAATCTGTGCTCTAAAAATTAACATCACTACAAGTCTAAAACGAACTTCTATTAGCATTGACATTGAAAAGGGAAGATAGAATGCTTCAACAGGTAAATCAGGGTCTAAATGTGAGATTGTGATACTGTATGGCTCATAAATAATTATGTTTGGACTGATAAATATTGATGAGAAATGAGAATTATTTTTAGCTCCTTTGCCATCAAAATTTAGTCAATGTATCAACTTACAAGATTAATGAAAGATATTATGGTCCGGATCTTAATAGAAGTAAAAAAATATTGTATTGAGTCCTTCATAAACTCTATATTTAATATAGGTACTTGAGTAGTTCGATTATGTTTTATCATATTTTTAGATTGTCTCAAATTAATTGAATCATTTCACTTTTTGGCTAAAAACAAAACATCTAATGGCACCCACTTTATTATTTCTTTTACTTTATTTATTCTCTCTCCCTCTCTCTCTTACTTTATTTAAGTCACTAAACACAACTTTCTTAAATCCCGTGCAAGGAAAGGAACACCTCAAGTAACTTGGGACTGAGGGAGTATAAGTTTTTTATGAAAAAATGCATTAAAATTTAGTACGGAATCTCAGATGAAAAAAAGTTAGTAATGCATAGATAGATACTACTTAATACTTTAAGCTGAGCTCGACAACCAGACTCGAGAAAAATGTATGCTATTTCTAGGGAAAACAAAGTCCAATAGCCTTCCAAGACAATGTTGAGTTAAAGAAATAAGTTGTAGACCAAAAGCAAAACCAGCACACAACGGCAATGGCTTATAACCATTTGTGTTCCTTATGCATAACATATAAAAGCAAAAACCTTTCAACGCTTGCCGCCGCCACCTCCAATCTTAGGGCCCTTGGGTGCTGCTCCCTTTGGTACATTGGCCTTGCCGGAACCCTTTTGCTTGGACTGAACTTCAGCCTTCTTTGCCTTCTTTTCATCTTTGGTTTTCTTAATCCTCTCCTTAATTTCACTGATACAACACAGTAGTTCAATTGTTTAACTAATCTAATCACAAGTAAAGAGGAATGACATTTTACCATTTGGAATTAAAGTTTCATACCGTAGAGCAGCCTCACGTGCAGCATCGCGGACCTCTGGCTTCTCGGCCCGTTTCTTCTGAATGACCTCTAAGGTCGCACCAACAATGGACCTTGAGTAGGGCTTCTTGTTGGTACGGCGCCTCTTCTTCACAGTTTCAGCAGCAGCATCCTATGCCAATAAAGAAAGCATTTAGAGTCTATAAAAAAAGCAAAACAAACGGTGTTGGGTGATATATCAATCAAAAGTACCTTTTTGTGTTGCTTTCTGTACATGGCAGTCCAAGTAAGCTTAGCAGGCCTCAGGCGATTGTGGAAGTACCTCTTGCATTTTGAGTTAACAAAGAGGAAAACCTACAACAGTTGTGGGAAATTGGATTCACAAACCCTAACCATATGAATTACTACAAATGAAAGGGTAAAAGAAAGTCCTGGCTATCCTTTATCCCACCTGAGAATCTGATCTTATAAACCTAATGCCCCTTCCAGGATAAATCTTGGCACCGCTAAAACGGCAAAGCTCCGTCCTGATAACCAAGACCATTAGCAACTAAATCAGTACCCGTACAATACACATCTACAAAATCCAATATACGCACAAACAAAATTGGAGAACCAAACAGATGAATTCTTCAATATTCAAGTGCGCTCAAAGTTATCATCAAAACCAAGGTTTTACAGCAGAATCCAAACAACATACATACGGCTAGAGCAAATTCTCTAAACAAATTGACTCGGAAACAAGTTTTGTTATCTCCAATTAGTAAAACACTGGATTAGATAGTGCGAGTCTGATTTCCAGCAACTATCCAGAAGTAGAAAATCAATACAAATGGAAATTGATATGCATAGATCACGAATCCAAATATGATGCATCTGGCGACCTCTAAATCTACGACAAAAATGCGACTAGAATTAGAATTTGACGGAACAAATCCAATCTAAACAACCCTTAAAAACATCTAAAGGTTCAATAATTTCCACTGCCGAAATTCGATTCAGTGAAGCACGGATGCTCAATAGCGTATAAACAACAGGAAATCAGCAGATATTACGAAAAGATTGCGACTTACTTGAGAACCATGGCTGCAGAATAGTAGAGAGCTCGCCGCGGAAGGTCAGTTTGTGAGATTCCAGTAACCCTAACCCCCAATCACAGCAATATAAGGCGTTGCTTCGAAATGGACTCAGAATGGGCCTAGGGTTTCAGCCCTTTTTCATATTGCAGTCACAAGCCCAATAATCTATACTAATTAATCTTACTTTATCAATAATACTACTCCATCGTATGTACGAATTCATTTGCGTGTTGTTAATATGTTAAACATATTAATTTTGATATACTAGGCGTCACAAATTTCTTATCATTTTATTAATATATTAGATTAAATTAAGAACTTTTTTATTAAGTGATATATCATTACATTTAAAATTCTAATTTTATTTATAATAAAAAATCAATCCTAAATTTATGATCTAAAATGAAAAGTGCGAATAATATGGGACGGATGAAGTATTATTTTATACAAGTAGTAATATAAAATTAGTTACTTTTCTTAAATGATGTCGAATACTAAAGTGTTAAAGTGTTCTTTATGAAAATGATCCCAACCAGAGGCGGAGCCACGCTGGGGCTGGGGACCCTTGGGCCCCTCAAGGGCCCCCCAACCATTTAAACTTTTCTTATATATAATATATGTATACAATCATATTCAAATAATTATCTAGCTCATTTGGTTTCTAAATTCGCCTATTCTATGTGAGTGCCTGAGTTCAAAATTCTCTATGCACAAAATTGCTATTTCGTTCTTTTTACCTTTTTATATATCTCTTTTATGTTTAATTCCATTTTATGTTATAATATTATATTTATTCTCTTTCATTTCAAAATTTAAAATCATACATATATAACAAAAAAAATTGTTTAATCTCATAAATACAATAATATATACAATATCATTTTTTCTTTCATTCTGAAATCTTAATCTACACATATCCATGAATAAAAAATATTTTTTTATCCCATAACTATGTAAATGCTAGCATCGTTAATTTTTATCAATAGGTTTTTCTCACTAACTTGTAATTTTATGTAATGAATTTCACATACTCTAATATTTATTATCTTTGCAATTTAAGACGAATTAAATATTTTTTATCCCATAACTATGTAAATAAAAGTATATTACTAGCATCGTTAATTTTTATCTATAGATTTTGTTGATTTTCTCACGACTTGTAATTTTATATAATGAATTTACACACACTAATATTTATTATCTTTACAATTTAAGAAAATAATTAATCCACATTGACTTTGTCTCAACATGTGTTAATAGTTTTCATTTATATGTTCTAACTACCTCCGTCACCTAAATGTTTGACACACTTTGACCCGGCACGGGTTTTAAGAAATGAAATTGAAAGTGAGTTGAAAAAGTTGGTGGGATGTGGATCTCTATTCGTTAAAATATGTAGCTTTTAAATGTCGAGTATGATTGACAATAGTGGAATATGGGGTCCACTACTAAAAATGGTAAAAAGTGAAGTGTGTCAAATTTTCAGGGACGGACCGAAATAGTAAATTGTGTCAAAATTTGAGTGATGAAGGTAGTAATTATTTTCACTAAGTGTTTATAGTTTCTGTTGTCCATGTTTTAATTATTTTCACTATTCATATGTTCCTGTTAACGATCCTTTTTGTTGCTTATGTGGCTATGCCATGTCGACTTCTTGCGATATTAACACTAGTTAAACTGAATAATTATTTATCAGAAATTTGGGCCCCCCATTCATAAAATCCTATGGCTCCGCCATTGATCCCAGCTATGTGTTTCCAAATTATGTTCTTTTGATTTCGTGTTCATTAGCCCGCTTCTTGTTTTCCTAATTTTCTTTTTTATTGTTGATGAAAAATTTGCATTAAATAATGAAAAACTTGCTGAGGAATTTCCATTTGTAATAAACTAAACCAATTCTACAAGGTAATGGAGAGAATGTAATAAAAATAATAAAAGTTAAAGGTATTAAATGATTTAGAAGAAATGTATCAATTTGAAACATAAATTAAACTTTTTGTTTTTTTATTATATATGTGAACTTAAAACTTCTTTTACTAATATTAAACATATAATCACCTCGTATTTTGATACTCCATATTGGATCTAAAAATGGACGGCTAAGACCATGTTTATCAGCAACCATCCAACCCAACTCAACAATCCACTTTTTCAATATTTAATTCATTTCTATCTCCTCCACATCATTAATATTCATCCAACTCAACCACACTCATTTTCATGGGTTATCAATGACCACCGGTTATCAATGACCACCCAACCACACTATTATTTATTTTATTTTATATTATTTTTTTAATAATATTATTATTAAATGAATAGTATTTATTATTGCATAATCAAATTTATTAAAGAGGACTAAAAAATAAGAAATTATACCAAAGAAATGATTATAGGAGGAGAAAAGATAAGATTTTTTTTATACAAAACTATAGCAAATGTGGTCTCTATTTATAGAGAATGAAAAATTATACATTTTGGTATAATTTTTTTAATTTTTTTATATAATATATAAAAGATATATCAATTTTTTAAAAGAATTATATCAACCAATGAAATTGTGCCAAGTGGTATAATCTCATTGGCTAATTCATGAATGAATTTGGGAGACCATTCGGTCGTCGCTGGTTGCCAACCAGCTGACCATGGCTGAGGAGGGAGACATGCCATTGTTTTAATTGTTTTTTTATAATTGTAAATGTGACATGGAGGTCGACCAAAACAACCGATAAATATGATCTAAGAGTGTTCAAAATCGATATCATCATAATTTCTTTCTAATATGAGGATTAAATTTACCAGTATCTAACTAAATGCAATCAAGTAAAGCAATAAAATCACCGTGTACTATCTTCTTATTGAATTTGATTAAAAAATAAAACAAGTAGGATGCAAATTAAAAATAGAAGAGAAGTACGAAGCAAATGAAAAAAAAAAAAGATGAAAAGTAACGATGTTATATAGGATTTAACGAAACTTATCAATGAGAAACATTGAGTAAATCTTTTGTTGAACTTAAAACTTTTAGAATTAAATTGAAACATTTGATAAAATATTTTATATGTATCATCTAATTATCTGTCATTGTTGGACTCAATGGATTCTTATTGAACCCAGTGGAGTATTTTGATACTCCATATTGGATCCAAAAATGGATGGAGAGTGTTTACAATCGATATAATCATATTTTCTTTCTAATATGAAATGTCATGTTTTAAAAATTATAGAGAAGAGTGAGTGCTAATTTTTTAAGCAACACAGTCATAATAATAAAGAAAAGTGATCTAGTTCATACTAAAATCATCATAAGCCAATAAAGAATTCATCATACCCCAATACAATACAAAATGCACAACACAAAATACTCATCCGTTCCATAGTAATAGAGCGTTCATTTTACATTCGTTTTGAAAAAATAATTATAAATAATTAAAATGGTGAAAAAGTAAAGTAAGAGAAAGAATAATGTAGAGAAGAGTCTTATCTGCATATTACTATACTCTGCTTTCTTTCACCCTCTAACTATTTATAATTATTTTTTTAAAGCGGTAAATAAATGAAATGTCTATTCTATAGGGAAAGATAGTTAGATACAAGTAACATTGCACAGCAAATTTCAAAAGAGAATCCGAAATCATTAAACAATAAGATATCAACCTCTACTCCAATTACTACTCCATTCATATGCATATATAAATTGTAATCCTAGGTATAAAAAGTACGAGCAGAACAATTATGAATACCACACATTAAAGCTCCAATATGGGGAAATATCCTAATCATCTCAAAACATATTTCCAGCGACCATACAACTCTCCTCCCCATCGCTACAAGAGTACAAGGTAAACATTTTACAGCAGCAAAAGTTACTGGCATTGTGCACGAACTTGCACAAGGAAATACACAAAGTGTTTCGATAAACAGGCAATCTCAGAATCTACAATGACACGCACCTAACTAGCAACTAATTAAGCTGCTTTGGCTGTTTCGCGGGCCAATGCAAGCTTTGCGAGCAAACCAGACATTTGAAGATATGAACCAACTCCATCACAGATCCTCATATGAGCAAATCCTGTCTCCTGTAAAACCATCACAAGAGATTTCAGTTTAAAGGAATGTGCTTGTTCAGTTCTAACTTTATTGGCTTGCACTAAAATATTTTGTGTTTTCTACAAGGATGAAAAATCATCCAAGAACAAGAAACTAGTGTCTTTTCCACGGACTGAAATGCAGATTGCATCATACAAACCTTCATAAATTCCAACTTCAGATACTCAGGCATATCATAGTTTTTTATGATTCGGAATAGAGTGGTAATGATATCAGTTGGTGAATAGCCCGAATCATAGAGCTGCTTCAATCCAGCACAAGCATTGTCGAATTTCCCATCAATAACTTGGCGTACCATATTTTTGACATGCAAGGGATGGGGCTGATCACAAACCTGGAGGCAACACAATGGAGTTATAGTATTGTTTAACATTTTGAGATAAATGTAAAATCATTACTCACTTACGAACTGACCTTGAAAACATTTTCTTGATTAACAAACCCAAATCCACTATTTGTGGCTTGCAAGTTGTTCAATGCTTGCCTCATATCACCGTCAGCAGTAAAAATAATTGCTTCAAGACCTTCTGGAACATAAGGTACCTAGAACAATATAAATATTGCGTTGAGTACCAAATAGATCTAAACAAAGTGCCAAGCAACCAAAATGGTGCAGTCATTGTAACTCTCTATGTCCAAAGGGAAAATAAGTGTAACCCTGCAGCAAAAGCATTTGACTTGAAGAGATGTTGAACAATCTAAGTAACTTGGAAATTTCCACATGAACGTCAGCAGTAAACAGTGTCAGATCTAACTGGAAAGGGATTAACCTTTTCAGCTGCAACCACCACCATGAGACGTCCAAGGATCTCTTGATCGGATAGTCTAGAAAATCGAACAAGAGCACAGCGACTCTGAATAGGCTCAATAATCTTTGATGAAGTGTTGCAAGCTAGCCCAAAAGCGTGTAGAGTTAGAATATATTTCCATCGTCCTTCTCAAAGCTTGTTGTGCTCCTGAAGTCATGCTATCACATAATACAGAAAATTAGATTCAAAAACAAAACACAATAAAATAAAGCCCTAATAAAAATGAGTACAAGAAAAACAAAGTTGAATAAGTCGGGATCAATACAAGAGTCATGCTCTTATGCACAAGATCCATATAGAGTAACTTACGTCAGTTTAGTAGTACTACATATGAGCAAAAAGCAAAAGATGCCACTGAAATTCCCTTAAAGAGAGACAGAAAAATCACCTGTCAGCTTCGTCCAAAATTATAATCTTGTGCCTTCCAGGGGGCAATGTAACTTTCTTCTGGGCAAACATCTTTATTTTGTTTCTCACAACATCAATTCCTCTGGCCAAATTCATGAATATAAGCATAAGAAAAGCAACAATTGAGTGAATCCCAGTCATGTAAACAAGACATAAGAAAATACGTCAATACCTATCATCTGATGCGTTTAGCTCCAAGACTGCCTCTCTATAATTTGGGCCAAGGAGCTCATGAGCAAGAGCCAATATGCTAGTAGTCTTACCAGTTCCAGGAGGACCCTGAAAGAACCAATCAAGGCTAATTGCTGAGAAAAAAACCAGAAGATGTCTAATTTTTCATCTTTCAAAGGTGTATAAGATCTATTCATATACATATCCAAATAGAAATTTATAAGATAGTAATGCTTACCACCGGCGTAGAATCATTTTTGGGAATTCAGAACATTAGCGAAAATTGAAGAGACTATGCAAATTGAAAACATTACAGAACTACGATATCAGGATGTACAAACACCGAAGCACTTGGTAATAACAAATTCCGAGCCTCCTAACCAAAATCCACACAGAAAAGACCAATTTCTCGACAAGGAATAATTTGCTATACTTCCATTGTGGATACTCCATTGGACTCAAAGCATAAAATTAAACCGAAAAAGAAGAACATTTGGGAGAGAGAGAGAGTAGAATGCTGACAGCCAAAATAAGATTGGGCATGTTGCCATCGCGGGCGATGACTTGGAGGCGGGCAACGGGCGTCTTGATTGCCGACGATATCAGACACCTTAGTGGGGCGAAACTTCTCCACCCATGGGATCTCTGGCCCCACCGACGATGATGATGCAGACGCCATTGCAGAGCCTTCCAATTTCAATTCAGCCACAAAACCCTCGCTTAAATCCTCTCCTTTTCTTCTTTTTCCTTTTTATTCAATGCTTCCTCGCCCCTATAAAAATATTGACATTTAGAACAGCGCAGATTCTTATGCACAATTGATATTTTATTGTAAAGCTGTCAAAATGAGCTTATTGAAAGAAACATTAGGAAGAAATATCTATCCAATCCGTGCTACAGGTTTCAAAATCTACAAATACCAATATAGAAACAAAATCACAATATTTGAGTTCGGGGAAGGTGAAGCAGGGTGGAAGGAATCCGGCGTTGCAGTGCGGTAGGCATGATGGCCAGGCAAGGCGAGAGAGAGTGGAGGCGCCGATTGGGAGAGAAGAGGCGAGGAAAGGGGAGATTGGTGCTAGGGCAACATACCAGTGCGAGTATTTCGGATCTCCAAAAACGTCGCAGCACTTCCCTGCTGCCTGTGGAGGCGCAGGTGAGAGAGGAGATGGACGGAGACGGCGGCAAAGTGGTGACAGCGGCAGCGGTATGAGATTGAGGTTAGGGTTCTTTATGATTTGGGCGAAAAGAATGAACAGGGTTCAAATTAAATCTTGCAGTTTCAATGAAAGGGGTTCTTTATTTGAATGATGTTAACATACTATATAAAATTAAATCTTGCAGTTTTCAAATTAAATGCTGCTTATATTGGCGTATTATATTGCTATTTTATATAGTATGTTGGCGTTTTTGTTGATCTGAAAAAATTAAAAATTTTTGAATTTTTTTTCAAATTTTGACGTCGAACGTAGCAGTGTAGGATATCGTTGGAATCCTTATGAAATTATCTTTGATTTGATATATGTTATATGAATTTAAAGTTTTGGGATTTCTTTTAAAAGTTAGTTATAACTAAACATGTAGTTAATTGGCATTAATACCTTATTGATATTTTTTGGAATTTATCCTATGACCTTATTAACGTTTTTCGTTGATCGTATTGGCGTTTAGGGATTAATGATCTAAGCCTTTAATTTGAATATCTAATGGCTATTATTTAAGCGTAGTTAGCAATATAACACTCTCATTCACATAGTTATGGTTTTAAAATAAAATAAAATTTGTTTTTAATGAGATCAATAATTATATTTAGTTACTATTTAACGGATAGTAAGAACATCTCCGGGGCCCTTCGAAGAGGCTTCGGAAGGGCGTCGGGGCGTCGCCATTGATGCCGGGAGGCGGGCGCGGACATCGTGAGGACCGGGAAGAGCACGGCCGTCGCGGAAAGGGTGTGTGGAAGGGCGTCGGATTTTGGTTAAATGAGCGCCCTTGAACGTCTGGGGACATTCGCCTTTTTTAATTTTTTTAAAAAGAATCTATATATACCCTTGTTGCAAATTTCGTATATCGTTTTTTTTAAAAAACCAACGCATGTATTATCGTCGGAAATTAAGACATAAAACAAAAGCATATCATACAGCCGCGTTGCTGCGCAAACTATAGAGATTAAGGCATAACATGTACTTTTTTTAGTTTAAATATGTATGCTTTTTTTTAAAAATAAAATCGTTGCATTTTTCCGTTCGATTCATATCGATATTTTAATTGTAACATAAATTGAATATTTGTGAATTTGTGAATTTTTTTTTTCGAGTTCGCGGGAAGAGCGATGGGAAGGCGGATTTGCGGTGGGGAAGCCCTTTATGACGTGCGAAGGTGTTTTGGAAAGAGCGGAGGAAAGTCGTCCCATTGGAGATGCTTTACGAGTATCTCATTTGTTGTAAGCTATATTTCTTATTAATGTTTATATTTCCGTCTTCCATTCCATTTTTTAAAAGTTTTTTTAAAAGTCATTACTTTGTTTAAATTTGAAAATCTTTGTGGTCATAGATATAATTTTTCTATTCTTCTTGCAGTGATAGAATAAATGAAAATGATGTTTTACAGTTAGATGATTGTTTATTTTGACAAACTTAATTAGTATATTAAGATATTTATTTATTGGCCATTGAATCTTCGGTTGATTATTGTAATATTCTATAGAGTATAATTACAAATAATTATTAAAAACACAAATTTTTTATTATAATGTTTTAAATATATATATATTTTTTTAAGTTTGAAAATATTTAGCTCAACGAGCATTTTTTTTTATAATTTCCCAATTAATTAAATTATTCAGTGTAATTGGTGAACCTAATCCAAAAATATTCACTTTTTTCAATAGCTTGATTAACATATGTAAAGCCCATACTTTGCTAATGAAAATACGTTAAAAAAATATAAATAGGTAGAAAATAAGAAGAAAGATAGAAAGGAAATGTATCATTAATCGAACATTTTTTTCCCAATTTTAAGGGTAAATGATATTCATTATAATTTTTTTAGAAAAAAAATATTGTGTTAAGGGTCCTTTCTATTTTCCTCAACTTTTTTTAAAATTAAAATAATTTTATGAAATGATAAAAAATATTTCGTACCAAATCTAAAAGCATAATAGTATATAATAAAATCATTATATAAATATATTAAATCAAATAACATTAAAAAAATCAATAAATTTGTAGAAATATATTGCTTAGTAAATTCAAAAAAAAAATTCTCAATAAAAAAAAAATGACCAACTAATTAGATTAAATAAAAAAGTTCATTTTTGAAAGTTTTCCCGCCCAAATTTTTTCATTTAATTTTCTTATTTTCTTCTAATCTCTCCCAATCTTTTTTTTTTTGCTTGTCTCATCTCCAATACCCAAAAACCCTTTTTTCCTTCATAATCTCCGGCCTCATCGCCTCAGCCTTTGTCATCTTTTCCATCAGGATTGCCTACTTTTTTATATAAGAACTTTAAACAAAATATAACAATAGTACATATTAACAATGTACATGTTATAAACACATATTTAAATTTGATGCTAATTTAGAAAATTGTTTGATGGGAACATGAACATATATCATAATAACAATAATAATGTATAAATATATACAAAAAGAAAAAACAATATGGTTGGGGGAATTCTGAAGAATACCAAAAAATCAAGCTAATTTTTTGCAAAAAATAAAGCGAGTGAGTGAATTATAAACTATCAACTATCATATATTTATAGTCTAAACAAATGAATTGGGGGGATATTTTTAAAAACCTTTCAATTTCCTCCATTTATGATAAATTTAAAAACTTTTCAACTTTCATAATATTACCCTACAAATTGGTCAAAATAAATTTTGAAACAACAATTTCGGTAGTCCAAATGGAAATAAAATTAGGGGTATTGGGTTAAATGTTTAATAAAGTTAAGAATTCAATTTATATAAACAATTATCTTTTATAATAACTTTTTTGAAAATGGAATGGGCAACAATTTCTATCAAATGAATGAGTAATGCACCCATTTCACAATTTAATGTTATTATATTTCTCTTAACTTTTGTAAGTAATTCATATTTTATATATGCATTAAAAAGTAGTAAAACCCGGGTTCATATAAATAACCAAAAAAAACCCAATAAGATAACTAACACCAAAAAACATTTTTAAAAGGGCAACATTTGGGGTTTTTCTCCCGGCCCGTCAATTAAAATACATAAAGGAGATAACTCATAATTACAAAACATAGAAACATATAAAACAAAAAATTATACCGAAAAAAGGAAATATCATACAGGCAAAAAAATTCATCAATCTCATCACAATGTCCACATGTGAACATATTCTCAACCTCCATCATCCTTTTTAAAGGATTTTTGCATACCATATGAACCCCCCTTTTCCCCAAGGGGATTCTACAGTTTCAATCTTCCCAAAAAAACCAATACCCTTCCTAGAACAAAAAACCAACAATTTTTATTCAAAACCAACAATTTTTTTTCCCAAAAAGAAATGGATATATTGATTGAACAAAATATATTCCAAAAAAAATCATCTATAAAGGGGATAAATCAACAAATAAAAAAAGGGTAGGATAAAAATGCTATTTTATAATTGCTATTCGTATTTTTCATTCGAATAAGATAAAACATGTTTTAACTTGATTATTTCAAACTAAAGTTAAAAAAATAATTGCCCATGTACAATCATAGATGGTTACAAATTCTTAATAAGTGATCGTTACAAATCATGACAACTACAAATATGTATGGCCAAATTAAGGAGACAGTAACAGTTAGGTTTATGAACATTTATCGATTTTGTAATATTTTAAAAAAAAATGAACAATTACAAATATGCATGGCTGAATTATAGAGGCCATAACGGTTAGATTTATGCACTTTATTGTTAGCAACTTATCATTAGTGATTATAATATACCTATGGTATAACATTGATGTTAATTTAACTCACATTTAATCACGATGGAAATCATCATCATCATCTAATTAGAGGCTCACAATTTAATAAATATCACATAATTTATTTCAAAAAATGCTTATAATAGAGTCTCTTAATCCTAATAGGAGATGAATGATCATTCCAGATGTAAGAGAGTGAATATTTATGACAATTAATTTATAATTAATTTTTATATTTGAAACAGATACTCTGGGTGTATTTTAAATTGTGCTTCCTAAATTTAATGAGTTCAAAGTGGAAGATATAATTTTTTAAATTGCATTTGCATCCATGGTATAAAATGACTATTCAAAAGCCCAAAACTCACCTTTTATATTATTATTATTATTATTATAGAATATAGATTATAGATAGATTATAGATTATAGATAGATTGACTCATAAGAATACAATACAATTTAAAGTATGATATTAAATAAAAATATTGTTTTCGTATTATCATTACATGTTGGTAAAGTGTGATTATTTTGTTGTATTTAAAACTGAAAAATAGCCTAAATAATATTTTTTGTAAAGTTTAAAATTTTGAAACATATTTTATATACTCCCCCCGTCCCATAAATGAGTCGCATTTGGTGGAACATTTAAGAAAATATAAAGAATAATTTAGATGAAAAAAATTAATGAATATAAGTCCACTTTTTTTTTTTTATTAGTTCTATAATATAAGTGAATAAGTGATTTAGTGAACGACCCACTTTCCATTTATGACAGGGAAATGTGACTCTTATTTGGGTGGACCAAAAGATAAAAGGACTTTTATTTGGGGGCGGAGGAGTACGTAACAAGTAAAAGTTTCTCCATCCGCCATCCGCCCTAGGAGTATTTTCCTTTTTTGAATGTTCCACTCTAATTAACATATTTCCTAGAATGGAAATATCAAATATAACTATTTCCTTTTTTTCTTCTCTCTTTATATTTTAAGCTTAACTCACAAAATAAAAATATAGTCTTTTATAAAATTTCATGGTGAATAGAATAAACTCCATTTAAAATGGGGTGGAAGATTTTTTAAAGTGTATATAATGGTATTAGTTCCTTTTTTTAATTATTTAGAATTCATATTCAATAAGTGAAAATCTTATAGCTCGTGCATAGCATGGGTGGTGATACTAGTTAAAGAGAAAAAATAAGTTGCTACCAAAATTAGGAGTTATTTTATAGAACGTCCCAAAATAGAAAACCGGATTGTTTAGGTTTGGACAGTATTATGTCGTCATTGGTCAACATGGCCTTATCTGCTGCAAAGGATATTGAGCTCTTTTGATCAATTGATTTGATGTTGTCTCTGTAAATCAACAAAGACATTCATTTTGTAGCTATTAAACCATCTCATCAAAACTGCTTTCTGTATACTTTGTCCATCTTCAGAAGCGGACATAAGAAGAGCTAGGGGCCCATGGAACCCCCAATATTTTAAAAATATTCTAAGGATATTTTAATAATTTCACATTAAAATTAATTAAATATTATTTTATATATTAACCAAATCCAATCTTCTGGCCGAATTCACATACAGTGCGCCCAATTCTCCAACTTTCTCCAATTATTCATACATAATTTTATAATGTTCTCCATCTCCGTAATAAATGACACTACGACAATTCCATATTCCGAGATTCCATTTTCCACCGATTAATAGCCCGAGGTTCTGTTCCATGCATATAAATCCATTATTGTCTATTGAATTGCTATTTGATCGGCATCAAAACCAAGTGAGAGAAAATTTGTTTTGTATTCTTAACATTGGGTGTTTGAGGCTTTGAGCTTTATATTACTCGACAAACTCATAGTTTAGGATGGTTTTAGAGGTGTTTAACCCATGTTTTTATTGAATTAAGGTGTTTATAATAGGTTTTCACCCATTTAGTCATCAATTAGATGAACTAATGAGTTTGTTGGAGTTTTGCAAATAAAAACAGGCAAAACGGAGAAAAACGAAGCAAATGGCCGATTCCAGAGTTTTCCGGTCCGGGCATTTTCTATCCGAGAAACCTGTCCGGCATTTTGAGTTAAGTAATGGGTTCTAGAGAGAAAACCCGATCGGGCGTTTTGTTACTTGCAAATCGCCCTGGCGGCTTTATCGATACTCATTTTTGCCCATTTTTCACTCCGAGTATGAAAGGGTTCTCACTCACATTCGAGCCCTAACTTCCCCAATGCAAAATCAAGAGAGAAATCGAGAGATTCAAGAGGATTGAAGGGAAGGGGGCTTCCATCTTAAAGAGATTGAAGAAGAAGACTCTCCCCAACATCAATTCCACCTTAGGGAGTTCTAATTTCCATTTCCATTATGTTTTCCTTTGTTGCTTTTGTATTTTCTTTTGTTTTAGCTTGCACTATGAGTAGCTAGATTTCTTTAGGGATTTGGTGAAGTTTGTATGGAATCCATGGGTTAAACCTTAATTTATGCTTATCTATCTCATTTGTGTTGGTTTTGTTGATTATTGGGCTTTTATTATCTAATTGCTTAGCTACCAATTTGATATATCTTGTTCTAATTGTTGACATTGAGAGAAAGCATGATTAGAATGGTTAGGTAATCAACAACTCCGTGCGTTACATGTGATCGGGGATGCATGAGCTAGAGAGGGCTTGGATCTGTAGGTCTTAGAGTCAATCTCGAATTATATGGAGGAGACTCCAACCCACGTGTTAGATGCACTCGAGAGGGCGGTCTAACCGATTATCCTGACTTTCCTAGCCACACATGAGACCCAAAAAATGAGCATGATCCATACCAACGGATCCATATCCCTACCTTTCCCCAATTTGTGTGAAACCATCTTTTACTCGCTTTATTTTAGTTAATTGTCTTAATTTGTTTATTTGTTCTTCGCTCTTAGTTAAGAAAACGAACCCCTTTCATTAGTCTAGATAGTATTCAAAGTTGCATCGTAGTACTCAAACCAGCTTTTAGTCTTCGTGGATCGATAATTATAACTTGCCACATGCTACATACCCCATACACTTGTGGGTGACATATTGCAAAATTAGCATGAGTCAATTACTCCCTCCATTTTTTAAAAATAGCAATGATACAATCCTAACTCGTAACTTCGAAAAGCTCCTAAGACCCTTAAAAAGTCCTCACTCTCAATTAACAGTGCCGTTTTAAAGGAAGCTAATTGTAGTGTCTACTAAGTGGACCTAACTCGCTAGAACTCTCTCACAGTTATGAAGCCAGTTATATCGGATCAACACTGGAATATGTCACTCAAACGTGAAACGTCAAGAATAACTTAGGAAGAAACAAAGTAAAAACAAAACGGATATTAAATAGAAAAAGGAATTGTATAACCAAAGTCGTTACTTTAAAACATCCCTCAATCCTATGAGTTTAATTATACATAATGGAATAATCTAAACACATAGATTGAAGGGAAACAATTGGAAAATAAAACTAAAGCAAATAAAACCCGTAGGTTGAATCCTTGTCGCTTTTTGATGTTCTTGAATCCTTATTCAACTCCTTGCACAATGAAGTACTCAACTTTTAATCTCTGGGAATTATGTTGCAAAAGAAGCTCTAATTTGATGAAGCTTGAGGTCCTATTTATAGGAGAAAGTCACTCCTCATCATAGAAGGAAAAGATCTTCAAAATATGGTAAATCTTGTAGAGAAATCTAGGGCATCGATTCGCCGCCTTTTTCACGGTGAGCCGCGACCTTCCCCCGCGAGCGCCGCGCGAGCCCGAGTCTCTACCTCCTGGCGGGCCGCCATGCGTCCTCCAGCGGTCGCCGAGTAAGACTTCTTTTCTAGCACATATTTCCGAGGCGGGCCGCTACGACCACGCCACCGGCGCGGCGGTCGCCGGTCACCGTCCGAACTCTAGATTTTCGACTTTGTGTTTGACTCCCTTTTTCGGCTCAAATATGCACATTTCTCAAAAAACACGTCATAATACCAAAATAGATAAAATATGTAAATAATAGACATGTAATGCGATGTTGACATTAAAAACAGACCAAATAATGGCCTTAAAGCAGTCAAAATTCGACGTATCAAGCAACTATTTGTATTTTAGTCGTTCCTTAAAAATAGAAATTTTAGAATCTTTCTATTTTGGGACATGGACCCCAAATTCACTAACTCTACTTTCACTACCTTTTCTCTTCCCCTCTCTTACTTTACTAATTTTTTTTTTCATGTCTCTTACTTTACCAATACTTCTCAATTACTTCACCAATTGTGTATTAAAACCCTACCGTTTCAAATGTTTCTATTTTTTGAATTCGGAGGTAGTATATATCTTCTATTTCTACATACGAATAACATCTATTATGTTTGGTTGTGATTGTCATATTGAGCATTTTATTTAATTTTATATTATTTCTTTGAGTTAGTAGTGTCCCAATATAATTTTGTGGCAAATTTTATAATATGCATTTACTTATGGTGCATTTGATTACATGTAGGTAAATGCATCGTTTTTTCAAGAAAGTTTTTCCGATTGCCGAGATTTTATCTCCGTCAGTGAATGAACCTCCACTTCTCCAACCACAAGAGATACGAATGAAGACAAAATAAAGTTGATCTAGAGATGAACCCGCACTTTCCAACCTCAAGAGGTACCAAAGAAGACAAAGATAAAGTTGATTTAGAGAAGCTTCCAAGTGATCTTGAACGACTGACATAATGAGTTATCCACCATAATGTTATGATATGATTGTATTTGATTTTAATACTTAAATATTATTATTTAATTTATATATTTTAAAATTTTATTATAAATTATTTTGGACCCCATCGCTAAAATCTTGCATCTGCCATTGTTCATCTTCATACCGAACTAATATATAAAAGTATGGCATCCTCAAATGAAAACCATATATTTTCTATATATGAAATGTGTTTATAATTATAGGATTCCTCAATTTGAAATATGTGCAAGTTGTTTCTCTATGTTACAAAATAGATCGCACCAACACTAATATCTAAGACGGTCTACACTTACATATTCAAGGAAGTTGATCATAAACGGGTCCAACCAAAGTAGCCCCTTATCCACACAAGACCAACTTCACATCAAACTACTTGTGCCTTGTGGTAAACATAGAGGGGATATTTTACCTTTTTCTACAACAACCACCATATGATGAAATGGATCGAAATTCAATAAATATTTAACTCACATTATAAAATGAACAAAACACTTGATTACACGAAAAATTTTGATTGTCAAAAGATACATGTAGTGCACCGCATTAAAGTAAGACATAAGTATATTTCAATCCAGCTACAACATCTAAAGCAAGAAGTAACACAAAGTTGTCCCTAATTTATCCATCTCTGCACTATAAACCTACAACCATGACCATTCAACAACACACTAAAAACCAAGCTTTGAAGCTTTCTTCATATGGTCTTTTTGTCGTAATCTTGTTCTTGTGTTAGTCTTTACATCTCGCCTTTTCATTATACCGACAAAGAGATACGAAGAGTAATTGTTTGGATTAATGTAGTTTCACATAAAATAACTAAAATAATTATGCAAAAATTATATGATGTTAGCCACATTACTTTGCAATTTCATGCGCTTCGATTCCATTCCCAGGGTTTATTCAATAATATCTACATAATTCATATGTTCGCATTGTCCCCGTAGTCCAAGTGAGGCATTTTATTCCTATTTGTTTTTATAAGGGGTCTGCACCATCTCATTACGAATAAAATTATGTAATGGGAAACACCCATGATAACCGATTTTAAACCTTTTATAAAAATTAGGCCCTAATTTTTTCCATAAATTTTCATTACACCGGGGCACGCCAAAAGGGCAGATTTTTAATGCATCATAGTAAAATTTCATTTCCTTCAGGTCTTTCCCCCAGACCTCATTTTTTCAAAGGGGGCATCTCACCCCCCTTGTATGATGTAGAAGCCTTCAATTGATATCCATTATCATATAAATAATAGTTCCCCAAAAATTGTTAGAGAATAACACAAAAGGTCAACTGCTTTTAAAGTAAAAAAACCAACCAAATTAAACATGGTTCACCCCTTAGACAAGGCCATCCTCTTGTTGATCGTTCCCGAATTCCAGTTCCCCTTCTTCCCACCCCGGGAAAAAAATGTAAACTTTTTTTGTATCACAACCGCCAAATTTGGAAGAATAGGCCTTTCCGTCCTTACCCTTTGCTTACCCCCCAATCGCCAACATTAATGTAGGTTTCCAAAAATAAAAATCTTTAAGACATTAACAAACCCCAATATGAATGAATATCTTCAAAGCAAAAAATGGAATACAAATCATATAATCAATTTTGTATTCCTTTTTAAACCCCTTTCACCTATTCCCCAAAACTTCCCGCCATTAGATTTTAAACCCAAAAAAATATCGGGTTTTAAAATGAGTGTAAAACTTTAGGGGCATATTGTGATACAATTGTCCGACTCTCCAAACATCAAAACGAACAATTCTATTTTTTGTGGCAAGCAAAATGGCTACATGTTCTTCCACCTTTACATATTTTCCATCATTAGCCCCCTACTTGCGTACAGTGTGAACATAACTTACAAAATGTATTTTTATCCATTCTAAAGTTTGACATACTATCTATATCGAATCTCTCACTAACGATTCATGTGTTTTACTTGTTCAAGGATTCTCGCCAAGCATTATATATTGAAAATGCTCTACGCATTTGTTTCGTTTTCCTCCATCTCTCGTGAACAAGTAGTTCAATTAGAAACCATATGAATCAGCCGATATAGTTTTATTATTGCACTCAAAATTAGGTATGTAGAAGAGTGGGTATCAACACCACTTGACATCTTTCCTATTTGTGCAAAAGCAATACGATTTGTACTAAAGATAATCAAGTAAAATGAATATTATTCTACGATGCTATCACTTTGAATAAAAATATATTAACATGTTCTCTTGCAAGCAAGCAATCTTGTGTACATTTGTTTATGCATATATACAATTAGTGGAATGCGAGAGATAGAAAGATGATGAAACAATGCATTAGGAAACATTTCACGTTGTTTCGACACAAAGGAAGAAGTTAAATATAAGACATTTGGCAAAACATATGAAAGTTAGAAACTTTTGTATATATCTAGCAATGGCCAATATAAATATACCAAAACAATATGATGAGCATATGTAACTAAGTAGTTGAATGTTGCATAAAAAAAGAGACTTCACCATATTGCAAGTACATTTAAATAGTTGGTTCTTAAATGCTTTCAAATTACACCAACGACAACTAATTCACCAAGTATTTAATAAGAAAAGTTAGAAACCACCATCAGAGCTTCACTTTTATAGCTAATTCACGAAGACAAAATTTATCTTATACATAATAAGTAATGGAATATTCAAAGATCCTATGCATGGATTTGTTATAAATTCGAGGCGAGAGGAACACAATGGCTATGTTATGCTCTCCTAATATTACAAAAGAGATTGAACCACTAGATCAATTTGTTGATGAAGAAAGACCAAAAAGTTCAAGAAATTAACAAACTATGCTGGGAGATTTTACAACTATTATCACCAAGGGAAGAGGGCTATAGATGCACTTAGGTCATATGATTTTTCATCTTGAGTATACATATGCACATGAGTGATGTTGCAATATGCGGGGTTTGGTGCCCACACAAAGGGAAGTCAATGCATACAAAAAATAAATCGATCTATAGATCTATTTACCAATTATGGGTTTAAATTTTGATTCACATGTTAAACAATAAATTTGCATAAAAAGAACGAAATAAATCTTTTAAAAAAGGAATTCCAAACTATGAATTTTTACTGCTTAAATTCCCGGGACTGATTCTCCAAGGAATCGCGTTTGGGCTTGCCCTTCTCCGAATGGAGATTTAAAACTCAACCACAAGCTTCTAATACATAACCCCAACTCGAAATGCCCTTTTGGGAGGGGAAAGTTTGCCAAATAAGAAAATTCGCCGGCCAAAAAAGCTTTTTTGCCACACAGAGGGAGAAAAACCAAAAATTTTTTAAAGTTAATTCTCATTAAATCTCCTTTCTAATCTCCTTTTATATGAGTTATGATGGGGTCCCAAATTTAGGGATCCATGGGGGTTTAACTTGGGACAAACTAATTTGGTTTTTTTACAAATTTAAAAATCAGCCCAATTTAATTCAAATCCAAATAGAATATTTTTTCATCCACTATAATATTATTTTTCCCCGTCCTTCCAATTCCAAATTAGGGTTTAATCCGACTTTATCTTTTTTAATTTATTTTTTTTGGTGTTTAACATAAAAATATCTACTTTTTAAAAGCCATTTTGACTTTTTAATTTAATTTAATTAATTAATATCCTGCCTTTCCCAAGGTAGTTTTCAAATCTTTGTTTATTATTTTAAAAATTCCAACCCCCCCGTGGCCAATAATAAAACCTTTTTCAACACCTCGGGGGAATTTTCAAAACTGGGGCACACCCCAACACACCCCTTCATTGAATAACCAAAACCTCTAAAACTTGATCACCCCCTACCCAAGATATTATGATTCTCGATTGGAAAACCGCAATTCCAAAAAATCAAAGAGCGGGGGAAAATGCTCAATGTTATGTCAACAATGATTTTTAAAATTAAACAACCCAGATTTCATCTTTCCAAATAGCAAAAAAAGACTTATCTCAACCGTTTGACCTTTAGTGTTATACCACAACAATGTTGTTTATTTCCTAGGTGGAAAATGCACACCGACGCAAACCCTTTTTTGAAACAACCAAAGCATATCTAGGTTGGTTAAAATTTTTTTTTCTTCAAAGAACCGACCGTTTCTTTACTTTTATTTTAAAAATTTAAAATTGTTTTTTTTTTAATTTAAATGTTTAAGAAAATCTTATAAATGCATAAAACATCAATGCTATAAAAATTTCTTTTCTCATTTGGGAAAGTGGGTTGTAGAATTTATTGTATACAAGCAATTCTATTCGGGGAAACATTTCCCCGAAATATGTTTTTTTTGTATACCAATCCTAACACAAATATGCACGTAATAATCACATGATCCAAAAATAATCTAATCATATGATTTAATAAATAATATAATCATATAATCAAAAATTAGAAACTATTAACACCATAAACAAAAAACAGGAGGAATCCAAAAAAAATTAACACTATTTGGACAAAATTTACATTCCCCAAATTTTGATATTTCGATCTACTACCTTAGTATCTACAAAATTTTTTTCCACACAATTTAAGAAAAATTATGTTAAGTGAAGTAAATAAAGAATAAAGTAAGAAATGAAAAAGTTAGAGAGATGGGGAGAAATAAAGTAAATGAAAGGGTCTTTGACAAAATGACTCCATTTTCAGACGGGGGAGATTTTTTTGAGGGGTGCATCGTCTAATTATTTTGAGAAAAACATGAAAAAAAAAAATCCAAACCCCTTCGACTTCCCATCCCCGCATTTGAGGC
This sequence comes from Salvia hispanica, assembly GCF_023119035.1. Lineage (NCBI taxonomy): Eukaryota > Viridiplantae > Streptophyta > Magnoliopsida > Lamiales > Lamiaceae > Salvia > Salvia hispanica. The sequence continues at coordinate 26,795 of NW_025951528.1, forward strand.
TCGGGGTGAATCATGGGCAAATGGAAAAAATGCAGAGAACAAAGGGGTGGAGACTTGAACCCGGAAAGGTATCCTTTGTTTGACCAACAAAAATTTTGGGGAAGGAAGAGATCACAAATGCCAATTTCTTAAAATAAAGATGCTTGCTCTTTTAATTTTTGAAATAGAACAATTGATCAAATTTCTCGAAAACGATGGAAAATTGGAGAAAAACCCCAATTTTTGGGAAAGGGGGATTGATTGATCAAATATCACGTCAAAATTTAATTAGAAGAGAGTTGGGATTTTGTCATTTTTTATCATATTTGGCTGATGGAAAGATATCACACTTTTTGACTTTAAAAAATTCCCCTTTGAACTCTTTCCCCGTATAAGATGAAAGTTCCCTTTTTTCATGTTTTGGAAAAAAGATAATAAATAGTTAAAGTGGAAAAAATAAAGTAAAAAAAATAATATAGAAGATAATGTCTTCCAATATTTCTAACTTTTTTTTTTTTTATTTTTAAATATTTATCATATTTCTCAAAACAAGTCGAAAAAGAGTGTCATCTTATTGGGCAAAAAGCTTGTGCCTAAGGGGTCAATGGGGGTTGATAGGCTAACATGGATATCTTTCACCAAACAAACAAATAAACTCATATAACTCTATATCTCGGTTTTTCTAGGCAATCAAAAAAAATACTAATCTCCCCCTATGTCCCAAAAAATATGCACTTTTTGGGTCGAAGGGGTTTTTAAAGTAAATTGATAAAGTAAAAAGAGAAAAAAATATTTAAAGCATTGTCAGCGAGAATGGGTCCAACCTTATTCGGGTGAAAAGACTTTCCAAAATTAAGAACTATACATATTCTTGTGCGGCGGACTAGAATGAAAAAAGTAGTATAATATTGGAATGCGACGGGACTAAGAGTGCGGTGCGGAGAGGTGTGATATGTGTCACTCGATCCTAACGGAGTCCCGGAAGGATTCGACTAGACTGCCAGGCTAGAGATCATGAAACTATCGAAAGGGTCGTTGGATGCACTCTATTCCTTCAAAAACCTCAACCCACTATACTAACAGCACGGGAAGTAAAGGATCGATCCACGAGGAAGAAGGTGTTACGAAGCGCATTTGAGGATGTTTTGGGAAAAGAGAGGGTTAGGTTCTTTGCCATAATTTTGTGGAGTCGAAACCTTTCAACCTTTAGGTGCGAGAAATAGAAAATCTTTAATCTACCTGCGGGTCTAAGAAGCAAAACGTACGGAACACATGACTTTGGCTTGAGATATTTTAAAGTTCTAAGACAAGCAGGGTAAACTTAACTAGACGGACTTTCCTAATTTGAATGACAAAGCATAAAGCGAAAAGCAAGACAAGTTTCCTTAAACTACCGAGGTCACGGAAAAGCATGCGAGAAAAGTAAAAGAGACAAAGTGGATCGTCTTGACAGTCACAGCGGATATGGAGAAAGAGAGAAAGTAAAGTACATCACGAAAATGCTGACATATGATCTGGTTAACTACCAACAACTTAAATGCTTCTTCGGGGAATCGAAACGAGAATAGCGGATAAAACGAGTATTAAACACCATGAGAACATAGTAAACTTTAGATATAGACTTAAAACGAAAGCTAAAGCCTAAGCCTTCTTAGGTCTACGCTACTGGACCTAAAGGATGCGAGAAACGAGAAAGTAAATAGCCATAATCATGCACAACGTAAACATCGAAGCACCAAATACGAAACTTCAACTCCCTAAAACACCAAGATTCAACAAATCCAGAAACATCTCCATATACGAATCTGACCTCCAACAACAAACCTAATGAGATCAGCTCCAAACATCCAACAATAAACAAAGAACAAAAGCTAAAAGCAAGAGATAAACATAAATTCAGAGATATCCAACCAAAAGCAAACATAAACTTCCATAATAACTAGAAAGAGGTCTGAATCCAGTAGATCAAAGTTAGAACTAGAGTTGCGCTTGAGTAAGACTCTTTAAAATAATCTGCTCTCTCCCCGTGCTCCCGTCTCGACTTTTTGATTCTCCGGTCGAAACGACGACTTGATTTTTGCTTCAATTTCATCTCTTTTGCATGCGGAGTGCGTACTTGACAACTCTAGGCCCGTGATTTACTACGCACACGAACTGATGCGCATTAGCGCCCCAGTACACGGAATTTTAGCCTTAAACCGATGCATGAAAGCTTGAGCCTTATCCAAGCTTGCTCACACTTAAACCATACTTGTCCTCAAGTATGAAGACATGAAAAGGAATAAGGCACGTTTCAATGCATGGTTTCCCCTTAACCAACTCTACTAAAAAAAGGAAAAGACTCGAACTCTTTTGAACTCAGACGCTGAGACTAGACAAAGAAAACGAGATAAAAACACATATTAACACTTAAACATAAATGCATAAAGCTGGTTTATTTTCTAGCAGCCATCCCACAAGATTAAGGTCAATCCAAGAATCTACGGTCTGAATCTTCCGCTTCCGCCTTTACATCTAATCGGCAATGGGTTTGTCCAAGATAGCCCTAACTTCACTAAGCATTGGTTCATCGATCACTCATTCTCACCGGGGATGTTAGGATCGTCGCTCTTATAGTGCTATACCATGATGCCTCGGGTCAGAGGTTCCTACATGTAGCTCTTATTATAATTTTCTCCCTTTTCATCAGGACTTGTCAAACTTCACCCTCCCACACAGCTTAAGTCACATTTCTGCTCTAATTTATTTATTTAATTTATTTATTTGTGGCCTTATCAGTTGCCATTCCAGGTTTAATTCCTCTTTTAGACCTGGACTTGTCATTCTCTCAAAATTTTCCCTTGCAGGCAGAGGTTGCTTTATCACCAAAAATTTTCTCCTTCAGAGTTCTCTCCCTAAGCATCGAGTAATGACCCTCTGCGTTTTGTGCTAGTATGAAGTGTTTAAGGCTTATAACTCACTTTTATGGAGGGCTTCACAACTAGATTAGTCGAGGCATATTCTATAAGTCCTTCTTGTCCAATAGACTTTGATTTATTAAGGAAAAAGAGCGTAGTTGACATGCATTCTCTCTTCAATCACTCTCACTAAGGGGCTTTGCTTTCTATTCACCCAGGTTATGCATAAACACAATTTCCTACTAATGACCCTACTACTTAATTGACAGCTTGCATAACTCCTTCCCTCCCGAGCTTCACCATGCTTGATACGACATTTTTGGTGAAAGTGGAAAAAATGGCTAAGTTAGTGCGACACTCACTGAGACTCACAAACCTTATTATATAAAAACAAACTTCTCACACTTAGGCCCAGAAATCGAAGTAAGTGGGAGAAGATCTATGATAAAACGAGACACCAAAGCGCTAGCACGTATATAAAAAAATAAACTTCTCACACTTAGACTGAGCATGGAGCTAAGTAGAATATCTAACACATATGCATAAAAGATTATACAAATATTCACGAGACATAAAACGGGCATGCCTTGTAAAAAAAAAGAACTAAATCATAAAGACATAAAAAAAACTGAAATTTAAAATTACTTGGTTATGGGGGTGGGGGGGGGAGGGTCAATTACGCTGGTCCCAGGTAGGGACGGACTTGTCTTACGCTTTCTTAAAATTTGGGCTTTGGTTCATCATCCTTCTTGGCCTTACGTTTCCCCAGCACAGGTATCCTTATTTCAGTGCGGTGGTGGTCTGCAAGCTGTCCTTCTCTTCTTCTGCAGGTGGCATTCCACAGGCCGGGGTTGGCTTCTACAGGGTGACTCACAGGGTCATTCCTTAGGTCGTGGGCAACCGGAGGCATGCGGCTGGCTGGCTGGACCCGGAGGATCTTTTGGTCAACCACGGTGACCATCTTCGTCATTGTCTCACGCGGCCTTTGGGCCATCTTGTCGGCTTGCGCATGTCATCTCCCTGCGAGTTACCGCCTCCTTGTGCGGCAATGAATCTCCTGTTCTTTGCACCGTGTCTGCTCAGCTTGACATCGTTCTTCATCCTTATCACGCCACCCTTCACTTGCCACTTTCTCCTCACCTTCTTCGTCGGCTCTCTCGGTCTTTATCTCGCTCCATCGACTTTCCCTACCAGTAAAATCTCGGCACACCATCCTTCATTATTGTTAATCCACTTGTTGAAGAAGAACGAGAGATCGAAGTATCTGGGTGCCCACATTGGTAGGTTGGCTACGAGTCGGCTATCTTCATTAAGCCTTTCCTGCGGAGGTATCTTCCCCGGTAAGTTAAATGTGTAGAAGTAGGCGGTCGGAGTGGTTATGACTCGGCATGCATAAGACGGTCCGGCACCCGAGGGTGGACCTTCACGTTGTTCAGCATGCCACATGAAATCGGCTACGGAGTGGTGAGGGTTGCACCCACTTGACCCAATAAGGTGCCGATATATACTTGTGCCAACTGGAGTACGGGGTCAGTGATGTGTATCCCCTTCCCGATGTGCTTGTCTTGAACTTGGCCACCTTAACTGTGGGCAACCATCCTCCGGGCCTCTGCATCTCTCTCTCATTCCACGCTCTTTAATAACCCATCCTCTTCGGGTGTTAGTAGTCCCAGTCTCAACGACCACTCCCTTATACTCATCTCCGTCTCCTCTTTGAATAGCCACTCGAGCAACCAAACCGTGCTTTTGAAGTAGGAGATGAACTTCTTCTCCCACTCCCCGGTTCACTCCCCAGGTCAGAAACCATGACTTCTTTCGATTTCGCCGACTTCCCATTCGTGGCTCGGCCATCACATGCCTTACACGGCTTTGGGTCCCTCCAAGCTGGACCATGGCTTCCAACAACCTTTGGTCTGAGGACCTCCATTGTCTCGAACGGGCTCTCTCCACGTGGTGGTATCTCGGCCTCTTCTTCTTGATCACGATGGGCAAAACGGCACGGATCGCCTGCGGATTATTTGATCACCACCCGGTGAATTCGCGGGCGAGATTCTTCTTTTGGGGCTTAGCGGCATGCTTACCCTTCCTTTTTCTTTCCGCCTCATATCTCGTCTCCGGGGCCTCGGGAGAGATCTCTCCTCGGTGGAAAAGTTTCTTGGACCGAGGGGGATATCATCCCGGTCTCTCATGTCTTCCGGCCTCGAGGCGCTTGGACACATGCCTCTTGCCTCATCAACTTGCTTCTTGTTTCGAAGCGGGATTGCCTCCTCGTCATCCTCTCATCCGTTGGGTACTTGGTCATTAGTAGTTGTGTCGTCTACCACGACGATGTCGATCTCGATCTCTTCACATTCTTTCTCGGCATCTTTTCAGTTGCCGTTTCGTTCCTCTTCCTTCTCTTGTCTCCCTCCTTAGCATTTTTCTTCCTCCTCTGTCTCCTTCTCAACAACTTCCTCATCAAAACTCTCCAGCCATACCATTATCACACGTAAATCAATTGTTTCACCTTTTTCACCTACGCTGCCCTCATTACCACTTTTCACCATCCATGAGTCTCCTCAACACCCTGTCCCCTCCTTCTCTTCCACACACTCCCTGTTTCTTCTTGACCCACTTCCTCAGTTTCTATCACTCTCCCCACCATCTATACCCTCCCCTCCTGTTCCTTTTCGTCCCACGACCCCGGCGGCACTCCACATCCCGGTGTTTCTTTGCTCACCTAGACTACCCACCACTCTTACTCTCCAGGATTCTCATTATCCATCCTATCACCCTCTTCAACATCAGTTTCGTCTATATTTACAGAGGGTTCGGCATGGAGCTCAATTTCTATTTGAGGAATATTGTGGGGGTTTGTCTCTGTTTAGGTTTTCGGAGTAAACTTGGGGATTTTACGGAATGTGTGGGTAAGGCTTGTCTTGGAGTGGGTGTTTGATTAATGTTTGGGGTCTTGGTGGAATTGTAAGTGGGGTGGGGGCGGAATTACTGCATCCTCTTGTTTCCGGCATGCTTAGACGCTCTGGGCAAAGAGATTTGCTCGCCTTCGGCCTTCATTGCTTAAAACCATAGTCTTGTATGATTTCCTCTCGGGATCAGGTTACGCCGTCGGATTTCACCTCGGCGGGGTTTTCTTGTCCATTGTTAGTCTGCAGTTGCACTTCGGTTGGTGTGGGCTGCGGTGGAGCCTGCAGTAGAATGGGGTTCTTACGGTCAGCGTAGATTTAAGCTGCCGACATGGGGAGTCGAACTCGCCGCCTGTTTGTTGCTTTCTTTTTGGGTTTTTCCTTGAGCGGGTTCTTCCAGCGGGTTGTGCGTGAGACGGGTACTACGCATCTTCGTTTACAGCGGTGTTTCACGGTGGTTAATGGCGGTGGGTTTGATGGTTCTGGATACGCGAGAGAGAAAGAAAAGTTTGGGAGTGGTGAGTTATGAAGAAAATAAATTTAGGTGAGGAAATTAATTAGTTTTAAGGGAAAAAAAAGAAAATAAAAGGAAAATAAAAAAGAAATAAAAGGAAAATAAAAAGAAAATAAAATAAAAATAAGAAAAAGGAATATCATGATTGTACGCGGACGAACGGTCGCGTCTCGATCTGGCTTGGCCGTACGCACGCCGACTTTTAAATTCAAAATTCAAACTTCCCACGATTTTCTCACTTCCCTCGACCGAATTGTCAAAACTCTTAGTAAAAACAACGAAATTTGCTGAACGCTGGGTCAAAGAGATGAGCCTTTTATACTTGTGCATTTCCTGGGCGATGGAAATTTTCAAAAATCTTTTTGGGTTTTAGAAGTATATATATATATATTTTTGGTATTTTCATAAAAAAACTTATTCATGTTATTTACACCTAAATGTTTAAATATTCTTGGGAATTAAGCTGGTCGATCATTTGATCGAAAATTTTACCGTATCTACTGACCCGGTAATTCTGAAGAATATTTAAACATAACTACTAGACAATAGTGGAAGGTGTGTGGAGTGGAATTTCTTCCACTTCACACAGTCTAGTATCTAAACACTTTCACTCTATGACCATTAACTAGGAAAGGAGCAGAGTTAGCATTGGCTGTGAATTTCCAACAACAAATGCGGTCGGAACGACAATTGTATAAGGCCTATCACTTGGACTTGACTTTCCGAGGGCATGAGCTTGAGCTTTGGCCCGAAAAGGAGTACTTTACGCCGGAGCCTGCGGCTCCTTGACCAGAAGATTTTTGTGGTGCCGAGGTTTAGTCCTCTCCTTACATACCACATGTGCGAATCATATGACTCGACCTCAATTCCTCTAGCTCTTTGCGGTTGCATCTTCCTCTTCCTCACGAGGCTGTGCGCCTTCATATTCATTTTCTTATTTTGCCCAATACGCTTTGTGCTCTATCTCCCGCAGGCGAGGTGGCACATTTTCCAAATACCCGTCGTAGGGTAACATTCATATTGGTGTCTTATGTGATTATAGGCCCGGAAGGGCATCCTTGAGCAATGCTTTTTGCTCGATCCTTCCTTGATGTATTCACCGTCTTAATACTCGGGATGCCCTTGATCTCTCGATTGAGATTCGACGACCATTTATTGGGGATGATATGGAGTGGATAGCAGATGGTGGACTCCGTATTTTCTCATCGGTGCTTCAATTGTCCACATTGCGGAAGTGAGTCCCTTGAGTCGAGATGATGTTCATTAGCCGCATCGCATATCGGTTGAATATATTGGCCTTTAGGAACTTCGAAACTTCCTTCGCGTCGCAGGCTTGTAGCCTTGGCCTCATCCGTTTGGACACGTAATCAGCAACCAATATATACGTATTTCCCAGGGATGGAAATGGGCCCATAAGTCAATGCCCCAGGAAACATCAAAGATCTCATGAGACTATTATAGGAGTACGTGGCATCTCTCATCTCTCTTAAATCCCTCGGTCGGTTGGCACACTGACCACAATTAAAGCGAGAACTCATGTATCCTATTGATGAAGGCCGGTAGAAACCGCTATCCAGAACCTTTCTTGTCGTTTCCTCGGGTGAAATGGCCACCACACGCTAGTGTAGCAATGGTTTAGCACGTCTCTTTGCTCCCACTCTGGAATACACCTTCTTATCACTTGATGCGGACCCGTCTTCGGTATGGGTCGTCCCAGTAGTACTTGGAATCACTTTTAATCTTCATCCTCTGGGCCATAGTGATTTCTTGCGCGGTATGTAATTCTTCGAGTAACTAAATAATTCGCCGAGGTCCTTAAACCAAGGCTCGTCATTCGGCTTGCCTTTTCACGTTTATCGACTCCTCGGGCCAGAGTTAATGCTAACAACGCTACCCGTCTGATTGGTCTAGTGGATTACCTAAGTAATACAAGTGTTTCTGCGGAAAGCATCGGGGACGACTTCCTCATCTTCTCCTAGTTAATCCTTTGCTTAAATGGTCAGCCACTCTATTCTCGGTCCCTCTCTTATCTCACGACTTCTTAGTCGAACTCTTGCAATAAACGACACCCGCCAGTTTAGCCGCAGGCTTAGATTCGCCTTCTTGGCTAGGAGATATTTAATAGCTGCATGGTCGATGAACACTATCACCCTCGACCCCGGTAGATACGGTGAGAATTTTCAAATGAGTACACCACGGCCCGGCATCTCCTTTTCGGTGGTGTCGTAGTTCTTCTAGGCCTGGTTGAGAGTCTTCGGCGTAAATATATGACATAACTTTTTCTTCGATTCTACGGCCTAAAGCTATCTATGGCGAAATCACTGGCATGCACATTACCTCGCGAAGGGGTAATCCCCGGTTAAGGCGCGGATTATCGGGGATTAAGCTTGATCCTTGGTAAATTTGGAAGGCTTCTTACATTATCATCAAATTTAAACTCCATCATTAACGGAAGTCGTGTTGGGGGTACAGGCGGTCACACGGAGTCTTTTATGAACCTTCGGTAGAACCACACGTGTCCCGAATCCACGAATTTCCTTCGATTCGTTGGGTATGGAAAGCAGAGATTACTTCCACCTTTGCTTGAACTACATCGATGCCACTCTACGATCGACATGTCCCAGTCTTATCCCCGCCAGCCTTGACCGTAAAATTAGCCTTACCGTAGTTTGAGTACCCGAGTTCTTGCTTCCACCGCATCTCTCCAAAACAACTCTAGGTGCCCCGGGCAAGCCTCGAAAGAATCTCCATAGACGGTGAAATCATCCATAAAAATTTACATGCAATCTTTCGGCAAATGCGAACGCTCATCATGCGTCTACGGAAATGTCCCGGGTGCGTTACATAGACCAAAAGGCGTTAACCGTGGCGGCCCACATTCCAAAGGGGCGAGGTAAATGTAATTAGCCTCCGATCTGGGTTGACATAGATTTGAAAATACCCCTTTGTAACCATCTAGAAAGCGAGAAGTATTGTTTTCTGTACAACCTCTTTCCGACATTTGGTCGATGAAGGGTAGAAGGAAATGATCGTGCGTGTGGCTGCATTGAGTTTTACGTAGTCTATGCCATTCTCCATCCGTGACTAACCTTGTAGGCCTGAAGCTCGTTGCGGTCATTCTTGACCTACTTGTATTCTGATTTCTTCAGCACCGTAGACGGGACTCACCATTCACTATCGGGAATAGAGTAAATGGTCCCCGAGCTAACGGCTTCAATATTTCCTTTAAGACTTCCTCCTACGTATTGGGGTTGAGTTTTTTGTGGATCTCGGTATGCTTCAGATCCTTCTTTCCAAACAGATGTGATGCGTACATGGGTGTTTGATCCCCTTAGGTCGGAGCGAGTCCATCCTGTGCTTTGGTTCCTCCCGAAGCACTTCTAATAGTTTAACTTCACGTTCACAGGTCGTTTGTTGATATGACGAAGAGCGGTCGCCTTCTCTAGGTAAGCGCCATACAGACCGGATGAAGATTCTTGATTAAACCTTTGGAGGGTACTTGAGGGTAATGGATTTTTCTCCATACCTTTCTTATTGACTCGTTCCAGCTACGGCAACTTCCATCTTGACCCGGTTAGGCTGATTCCTTGGACCCGGGATCTTGCCTCGCCACAAGGCATTGCCTTTGTGATTTCTCCCGGGTCGGATCTTCGCCCCGTCCCATAATTCTTGCGCACCATCCTATGACTTAACTTTTCTCATGGATTCGGTCATTTTAGGGGTGTCTGTTCTACGCAATAGTTCGGTCTCTCAGAAACTCTGGACCGGGGGGTTAATGACATCAACAAAATGGAGGTTTTCCACGTCTAGTGGTTTAAACCATAGCTTTATCAATGCTGAAAGTGAATTTCTCCCATTGTAATCCAAGCAGAGATGGTGCCGTCAAAACATCGATTATAGTCTTAGCGGTCCTCATAAATGGTCTCCCTAAAAAAGAGGCATGCTTGGACTCGATTTGTTTCATTGTCACTCATCTTTATCACATGGAAATGTTGACGAAATTTATAAAAAAATTATGAACTTTACTATCGCATTTTCTAATACTCCTTCGGAGCTAATGCATGATCTATCGGCCCTAGTTGGATTACCACTTTCGTATCGGTCATTCGCTCTTACCAGTTTTGTATATGAGGCAGTGACACATTAATAGATGCACCTAAATCCACGCGTGCATCTTTCGATTAAACCTCCTGTAGTGATTGGTAAAATGGCAATACAGGTCATTTTGCTTTGAAAGGCATTATCCTTTTACGGAGTGCTGCGAGATACGTGCTCCCAGATCACGATCTTCCGTCGAGATTTTGCCTTGCACACAATGAATTCCTTGATGAATTGGCTGAACGGGGGCAAGCACGAGGCAGGTTGATCTCCAGCTTTCCAAAGATCTCCATGAAATCCCACGGGGTTGTCCTTTTTCTTCTTAGCATCTCTGCAGCCAGGGAAAACCACTTTCTTTATCGTGTTGGTAGGATCTTCCTTAGAAGGGATTCTTCCCGCCCACCTCGCTTCTTTCTTTCGAATTTACCACCCCCGAGGCTCGGTCACAGAGAAAATGGAATTGACCATCGAGGCAACGATCTTCCAAATCCTGAAGCTCGAGGATCATACTGCGCCGACCTTTTCTTTGGGCCAAGATTGGATAACATCCTTGCTCCTTGTGACATTTGCATCATTTTCCTTGTTAGGTCCTTCGCTAATAATCCCGAGATCTCGGGGTAACTTTGGCTGATGTTGCCCTTTACGGTGGCTTTCTTGTTGGAATCCTTCCCTCATTCCTCGCATCGCTCGGGGATGTTGCGTACGAGATAGTTCTTTGACATCGGATCCATCGCAGCCGCTTTGTGTTCTGCTGAGCATCCTGGAGCTTGTGGACCACGTCATTATTGCCGGCAAGTTGTTACGCATGTCATTGAGAATTCACTAGGTCATGGACCATATCATCCGGAGTTCCTCTGGACTAGGAGTGTTGGGTTGACCACCATGGCCCTTGACCATGATTCGGTCTACCCCCTTGATGCGGGCGAAAATTCCTTGACCTCCGCAGTTATTGTTGTGCGATTCTATTTTTGATAGTTGTTGTTCCTAAATTGTGTGGGGTACATACGAGCTTCCTTAGTTATTTTGGTTCCTATTGTTCGGCTAGATTGATTTCCTTGACCTCCTTGGCTCCAATTACCTTGTCTCCTTGATTCCAGTTGCCTTGCCCCTCTTGACTGCGCCCGGCCCGGTTGGGTTGGTTCCGCTTGGTTCCTTGGTTTCCTTCAGAGCTTAGTAATGCGGAGTTGAGGTTTTGATTCCCCTCTCCCGGACCACGGAAGCATGGATTGTCCCTCCATGGAGCGTCTTTGATTCTCAACATTGGTTCCAATTGTTGCCTTGATTATTTTGGTTCCCGATTTCCTACTAACGTTTATATGGGGCTGGATATTACATCCTCGCGAATCATGATAATTGTAACCATCCTACGGACCCGAGTCTTGTTTTTCTTTCTACGATGGACCGGTGAATCGTTCCTGAGCGGTTAGGATAGTTTTCTCGAGCTGCGCCCCGTTCGACATCCGTCGCGCATCCACTCGGGCATCACGCTTTCTTCATTTTGCCTTTGTGGTTGCATCCGCATTCCTGCTCCTTAGAATGGTACGAGGTGAATCGTATGCCTTTTTTTTATCGGTCATCTTCCCGGTATCTCTCGGCCTCGCTCACCTTCCTGCGAGCGAAATTTCCTCCACTAGCGGTGTTCATCGAATCTTTGGACTCGAGGTTTCGCCCCTTTATAGAATAGATAGTAGGTTTCAGCTTCCATCATCAAATTGGTTTGAAGTGGCGTCGAGCAACCCCCTTGAACTGGACCAATCTTGACCTCGCGATTCATCATATTCTTTAGCACATTCTTGGATCTCATTTAACCCGAAACGTCGTTTGTTAAAAGGGAAGAAGTAATCAGAACTCAGCTTGATGTCTTTCCACGTATTGATTGAGTCGGGTAGGCAGCACCCAACAACCACGTGTTAGCCTCCCCCTTGAGCGCGACGGATCGCCGCGTAATCGATAATCTCTCGACTTGCATCGTTGGGTCTCTTACAGATGCGCAAAGCTTCTGCCCGAATTCATTGAGGAACTCATAGGGGTACTCATTCCTCCGACCCGAAAGTGGGGAGAATCACCGGCTCACATTAGTTTTGATGTCGATCGCCCTGCGCGGCAGGTAGAAGACGATGGCACAGGCGGTAGCCACAAATGAAACGATGGACAAAGTACCCAGATCTACGGGTCGTGGGTCGCCTGCGTTGGCCATGCTCTCAACGCTTTCCTCCTCTTGTTTCGAGGTTGACTTTAGTTCATGCTTAGCGCGCGAAGTTGACTCCTCATCGCTCCCAGAACTCGGGTGAAGCTGGATCCGCATTTGTAAGCCTCGATCTGGGTAGTGATGGGAATATAGTTTCCTTGACCCTTGACTAGTATGGGCGCTTCTCCAACCGGGTGAGTTGTTCCGGTGTCCGAACCACGGTGCTCCTGTTCATAAACTGGAAAAAGAAACAAAAGAAAACATGTTAAATAAATTATTTACACCAAAACATTCGCAAGCACACTAATAACACCATATAAATGAAGGCGTTTGAACGGGACTGCAGAGTGCGGTGCGGTTGTCTTGTGATATGTGTCATTTTCCGTCTAGCAGTCAGGAGGATTGGCCCAGGCTTGGTAGAATATCATGAACTTAGCGAGAAAGAGGTCGTTGGGTGCACTCTGTCCCTTCAAAAACCTCAGCCCACTATACTATGTATACGGGGAAATGAGATCGATCCGCGAAGTAGGTGTTACGCTGCGTTTGAGATGTTTTGGAAAAGAAAGGGGTTAGGTTTGCTGCCCACCTTGATTTTGTGGGCCGAGAACTTAAAACCTCTGCGGGTCACATCGCGAAACTTTACTCTACCTATTAGGTCTAATAGATTAGAAGAAGCACTCTACTATCAAGGTGCAGCAGAAATGAAAACGTACGGAACATACATGACTGCGGAGAAAGGAGATATTTTAAGTTAAGACAAGTTTGGAAGTAAACTTAACTAGACGAGACTTTCCTAATTTAGACGAGACAAGCACAAAGCGAAAAGCAAGACAAGTTTCCTCAAACTACCCGGGGGTCACGGAAAAGCATGCGAGGAAAAGTAAAAGAGACAAAGTAGATCGTCTTGTTGGTGCACGAGATATGCGGGAAAAGTAAGTACATGCGAAGAAATCTTGACACTCGCCCGAATCTGGTTCACAACTACCAACAACTTCATCTTCTTCGGAAATCAAACGAGAATAGCGAGAAGCAGTATTAAACACCATGAAAACAAAGCAGGCTCTAGATCTAGACTTAAAACGAGAAATTAAAGCCTAAACTAACGGATGCAACATTTGTTTTGGACCTAAAGGATGCAAAAACGAGGAAAGTAAATAGGCTACAATCATGCATAACGTAAACAACAAGCACCAAATATCTGAAACTTCAACTCCAAAACACCACGATTCAGCAAATCGAACATCTCCATGTCAAATCTACAACCCTCTAACAACGAACACAGATCTGACTCAAACATCCAACAACAAACAAAGAAAGAAAGCTAAAACAAGAGATGAACATAAACTCAGAGATATTCAACCAAAAGCAAACATAAACTTCCATAATAACTAGAAATAGGTTTGAATCCAGTAGATCAAAGAAAACGAGAAACTAGAGTTACGAAATTTAAAAAGCAGGCAAAGTCTTAGCGAAAGCAAATAAAATTGTTTCTTCGCCTCCCAGGCCCACGATGTTCAGTGACGATGAGAACCACGGGTGGCGAGAATCCTCCATGTCCAAGTGCGCGACGATCAGAGATGAAAATTTTTAAGTGAGAACTGAAGCCCAGAAGCCCAAGGAGAGCGTGAAGTGGGCGATGCATGGATTGTCTTGTTCTTCGGGGTTGAGCTCTTTGTATATGTGAGGAGACTCTGATCCCTAGGAGGTATCCTACGGGCGTTTTTTACGCTCCTGCCCTTGAGTAAGACTCTTTAAAATAATTTGCTCTCGCTTCATTAAGCTCATCGCCAACTTTTGATTCTCCAGTGCGAACGACGACTTCGATTTTGCTTCAATTTAGAAGTCTCTTTTGCATACGCGGGTCGGGTAACAGCAACTCCTGGGTCCAAGCAGTTGCTACCTTTGAACTCAATAACGCACATTAGCGCCCCAGTGCGCGAAATTTTTAACCACAAACGATGCATGAAACAGGCAACATCAATAGCCATTACGGTATGAAGGAAGCGATACGGTTAAAGGGAGTTATACGCGAACTCTAGTTTATTAAGTCACTCTATATGTTATGCTACGATAGTCGGTACGCCATTAAACTTTGTAAAAGCCTGTTTTTCCATGATAGAACTAAGCATATAGATGTTAGGTTCCATTTTATTAGGGAAGTTGTGGAAAAAGGTGAAGTTCTTTTTCGAAAGGTGCATGATCATAACCCAGCTGATATGGGTACCAAATGTCTTTCTGTGGATAAGCTGTTGTCAAGGAAGCTCAAGTCCTACAAGACTAATTGTCTAGCCATCTGGAGTCTTGTTAGGCAACCTGGCTGATCTCTTGACTAATGAGTCTCAAAACTCTTTGGTGTCTTGAGGTAGCCTTGTAGGCAGTGATGAAGCAACAGCTGACTAAGGCTCTCCCATGTGCTCCCAATAGGTCCAAGGTGGAGAATGTTGAATATTAGTGGACCATTGAGTTTTGGACTCACATATTAATTAATTGGTGGCCTAATCTAATTAATATTTGAGCCCATGTTTCGGTGTAGCCCAATTAAGTTATTTGGCTCGTTACTTGCACGCTTACTCCGATGACCGCCACGAGGCGGCTCCACGCGGATTGTGAGTCTTAGGTTGGATGCGGTGTGTTTGTTAAGTGAGAGCCCACCTCTCATTCTTCTTATTCTGTGATTTCGTTCTAAGACTTCTCTCTCTCTCTTCGAGTGTGCTCTGCCCTTCTCTCTAGGGTTCGGCGACTCTAGTCGGAGTTTTCCTTCAAGCTTGTGTTTCCACCGATAATTCTCGGTTTTAAGAGTTCATCGGTTTAGTTTGAGTGTTGTGCAACTTCTTCGGTTTCCTTCTCAAACCCTAGGGTTCGGTCTTCTTTCTTGTGACCGATCTCCCGAGCTTGGAGGTGGTGTAGTGAGAGACCTTGGTCGTGACGTGTTCGAAGAGACTTGTGGTGGTCGCGTGTTGAGGAGGCCTACGTGGTGGTAACCGGTGAAACTTAGGGTTTTTGGGGTCCTTGTTTAGTAATACTCCCTTGTGACGTTTGGTTGAAGCTTTGGGGAGGTTCTTCCTGTAGTCGCGTGCGACTCGAGCCATATTCTTGTGCTTGTAACCTAATCTAGCTTTTTTCTTTGTTTGTTTAGATCCCGCAGGATCATCTCTTGTGTTACTAACAATTCTACTTAAGTGTGCAGGATTATTGAAGAAGATGGAGACTCAAGTTATGTGTGATACTTGAACTTAGTCTAGGGTTCTTCAATTGTAACTCCTTGTACTTGTGTAGAGTGTAATCTTAGTATCACTCTTGTATTGGCTTGTATCTACGAGATTAGCCATCTCGGACCCAATCAATAAAGAGGTCCCGGTAATTAGCAATCCGAGTGGTCGATCCCTACATCACGGTACAATTACTTTTATTTACAAGAACAATGGATACGATTACTTTTATTTACAAGAACCATGATTTTTGATTGAAGATTATGAAATGTGTTTAAGATAACTTATTAGGAGTATAAAATTAATAAGTATCTTACAATTTCCCAAATTGGAATGAGATAACTTAGAAACTACAATAAGTATATAGTAATACACACGATAACCAGGCCAACTAGTTAAAGTTTAAAATACTATATTC
>NW_025951529.1:0-2000 GCF_023119035.1 Salvia hispanica
ACAATGGCTGACGCTATTCCCTCCACCATGATCTTTCCATCCTCCTGGGCCTTTCCGGCTATGAACTCCTTTATAAACTTCCCCAGAGGGGGCAGTCTCACGGCTTGGAGGAATGGTATGGTGACATCCAGCTTCCCAAAGATCGACATGAAATCCACAGGGTTTTCCTTCTTCCTTTTCGTCACAAACCGATATGGAAACGGTTTTTCTCCCTTAGCCTCTCCAGTCAGTCCTTGTGGAATTCCCTTTGGCTCCTCCTGGGCTTGAGGTTCCGATGTGGGTATTACTCCTCCCGGTTGCTCATTCCCAGGTTGTGTTTCTCCCTCCTTTTCTTCCACGGTAGGCTCCTTGTTTAGAAAAAACGGATCCTCCATCTGAGGCAGAGGCCTCTTGAGTTCTTCCGCTGAGATGACGTCGCTCAGCACCCCTTCTCTACTAGACTCCCCAACAGGGTTCTTGAGCTGAGGTCCATTATAGGCTGTCCCGGACCGCAGTGTAATTTTGCTCACATTTGCCTTTTCAGGTACATGGACTGTAGATGGGAGTTTCCCTGAGTTCCCTTTCATTTCGCCCACCGAGTTAGCGAGCTGGGCCAACTGCCTGTTCATCATATCCATATTTGCCCTATGCTCCTTCTGGGCACTTTGCATTCCTTGCATTGTTTCATTACTGGACTGCAAGTCATTTTTAATGCTTTGCTGCGAGGCAAGCATCTCTCCCATCATGTCCTCCATGGACCTCCTCGACCTGTTTGGGTGATGGAATTGGTTCGAGCTCTGATGCTGGTTATACTGAGGTGGTGGGTTTGACTGGTAGCCTGAGAAATTTTGTTGGTTTTGGTTCGGTGGGTACTGGTTATACTGGGCAGGAGGGTTATACTGGTCGTGGTTGTGCTGGTACTGACTTTGGTTTTGGTGGTGGGTGTTATGTTGAGGCCCTGGGTTAAATTGGTTCTGGTTTTGGTTTTGGTTCTGGTTTTGGTTTTGGTTCTGGTTTTGGTTTTGAGAGTTTCGCTGATGGGGTGGCACATAGGTAGGGTTCGGGTTCTGGTTTTGAGAGTTTTGGTTCTGAGGATGCTGGTTTCTTCCTACCCAGTTAGACTGGTAGTCAGGGTTTGTTGGGCCACGGTTGGGATATTGGTTCGGTTGGGGGTTGGGTTGATTTGGAGCCTGATTTTGGTTCTGATTCTGATTTCCATCTCCCCATCGGAAATTTTGGTGGTCCCTCCACGGTGCATCTCTTTGTTTCCCCGGAATCCAATTGCCGTTGGAATTGTAGTATCCTGCGGCATTTGCTTGCTCCACATCCAGCGAGTTGTCCGGCTGATCATATGGTAGTGCTGGGGCTTCTTGGCCTCCAGTTGGAGAAGGTGGTGGAGTGTTCTGCTTGATTGCAGTCAGCAATTCCTTCTTTAATTCCTCCATCTTCAAGTCCATCCGTTCCTCCTGGTCAGTAGCCGAAGCACTCGCTACCCTTTCTCTGCTGTACCCATCTCTAGCGTTGTCGTATGTCTTCTTTGCATTCAACAGCTTACGTAACACCTTCTTGGCTTCACTTACTCTCAACTGGGTGAAATCGCCTCCAGATGATGAATTCGCCAGATCCTTGGTTTCCTTGTTCATCCCTTCATAGAAGGTGTGGTGCACCTCTATCTCCTTCATGCGATGGTTGGGGCATGACTCCAGAAGGCTCATGTACTTCTCCCAGTACTCGCTCAGGGTTTCATCATATTCTTGCCTTATGCACGATATTTTCCTCTTCAATGCGCTTGTCTTTGAAGACGGGAAGAACTCGGCTAGGAAAACTGACTTGAAATCGGCCCATGTATTGATAGAGTCGGCTGGCAGGCGCATGAACCAAGTGTTGGCCTCTCCCTTTAGGACAAAAGGTAGGGCCTTCAGTCTGTAATCATCCTCGCTCGCTCCTGCTGGCCGCCTCTGTGCCTTACAGTTCTTGCAAAACTCATTTAAGAACTCGTAGGGTCCTTCATAACTCTTCCC
>NW_025951530.1:0-44012 GCF_023119035.1 Salvia hispanica
AAAGCCCGGTTTCGATGATTTAGGTTTAGGATTTACCGCATTTAGAGGTTAAGATATACTCCAACAATTAAATAATAAAGATTTGGAGAGATTTGTTTGTTGGGTAGCCGAAAATTTGAAGAGAAATAGAAGGAATTTGAATTCTAGGCTATTAAATTAGCCTATAGTTTAAGTCAAATATTCATGAAGTAAGAATAATATATGCGAGCCGAGGATAAAATAATAAAATCATCCCCAAATAATAGTAGTAGGCGATTTTTATGCCTCTCCCACAAGGAATTTAAATTCAAATCCTAATTTAATTAGGATATGACAATATCTTCTTAGATATGTGAAGATATGGTAAGATATTCTAGCGTATTTATATTTATTAGAAATGGAAGAGAATAAATAAGGGATCAAAATAATATAATAAATAATTCCTTCTTCTCCAATATATGAGATTTTAGAAAATCTCAAGGGAATGAAATTGGGTTTGAAAATTTAAAGTGGAATTAAAGTATAATTGAATTTGGATTTAATTTGGATAATTATCCCAAAAAATAATTAAATCCAAGAAAAATGGGATTTCTTTCAATAAATAGGGAAAAAATTCCACATAATTAAATAACCTATTAAATTCTCCTCCCTTTGGGGAAAAAAAAAAAAACCAAATTATATTCCCATAAAATATTCTAAATCAATCATCTCTTTATTTTTTTAATTTTTAATTGCCTTTTTCAAACGTCTTTTTTGCTTTTTTTGGGATAAAAATTTATTTTCCCAGTTTTTTATTAATTTTAAAAATTTAAATCCAATTAGGTAAAAACTATTAATTAATTTTTCTATTAATATTCATGGCTTTAAGGCTTTAATCTTTTAAATTTTGAAAATTGGATTTGAAAAAGTGGTCGTTCATATTAATATTTGGTAATAATGTAATACTCGGGCCCAACCCTTGTGTAATAAGGAGACTTAGACGAACTTGTAAATGTTACACTCAAAAAAGTTTTCAATTATAAAAAGTACTAATGTCAATTATATACGAAACTATTGACTTGGTTTATTTATCACATTGGGCCGAAAAGGGAAAAAGGACAATTAAAGGTAATGAATGAGGGGGAAATTGAATCTGAATTAATGACTAACAACGTTTTTAAATGCCCATTGGTCCGTCAACTAATGAAGAATGATTGTAAAAAACATTTAAAAAACAATTTTTGGTTTGAAATCATAATAAAATTCTGTTTAATTGAAACATAACACGTACTGGCTCTGCCGACATCGTCCTTACCCCCCGAGGAAAACAAAAGGGAAAAAGGGGAAAAAAAAAAGGCTTTTCGCCTCCACAAGGTTTTTAAATTTTATTCATTTTACTAAAATTTTAAAATTTAGTGTTTTTTTTTTCTACAAAAAAATGCCCAAAATTTAAGGTCGGGCAAAAAAAAATGTTAAAAACAAATGAATAAAGTAAAAAAAAATATCCCAAAAACTTGCTAAACCCCCTTTCTTACCTGCCCTAAATCAAAAAAACCATCAAGCAAACAAAAAAGCTAAAACAGCAGCAACTGGCCCCGCCTCTCCATAAAAAAACCCATCGGAAAAAAAAAGGCTAAATAAAAAAAACAGGCGGGTGAAAAGAAAAAAAAAACAGCAAACTCTAAAATAAACATTTAGTTATTATTTTATTATAAATAAAACAGACATAATGGAAAGAAAAAAAAAACAGCAAAACTCTAAAATAAACATTTAGTTATTATTTTATTATAAATAGAAAAGCATAAATGGTCATTTGATAATGTTACATGATCCTTTTAGTTTGATCATCGTGATACGTGTGAATGTAAATATATGTCGGCAGATAACTTTTACATAGCTTTTCGACAGGTTACGGTAAATACATCTGATCTAGTGACACAGAAATATGAATGACCATCTTTGCATCCAATATTATGCAATCAAAACCTAAAAATGTTGTTATCTAAATATATTTTTCCTTGAAAGTATCCATGACATGAACCCCATTTTAAAAGTTTGAAATCTAAAATATCAAGTAATATAAAATAGAAACATTTATCATAAAAAACGAGTGCTAGGTAGCGTCACAAACAACAAATACTCACGAAAGTGTACCAAGTGGCGGATTTCCCATGCTTCATAATAAATTTGTTAGGAATTCTTGTCGGTCTAATGATCCCGGAAAATTTACAAACATGAAACTGACCTAGATTCATAATTAATATCGCATGTTGAACATTTAAACTCAACAATTAAAGAACTAACTTGTTACCTAGTTAGTTTTTCATGATTAATAAAATCCTGCGCTTATAATTCACTACTTTCAGTATATGGGTGCACTTGCGCTATGCTAAAGCACTCCCAAGGGCCCGGGGGGTTAAACCCAGTTTTATCGCGGTTCCCCGAAAAACCCCGCCAATGGGGTGATTCGGCTTTTTTCCGGCGTTAGTCGGTAAAATTGCCGGCTAACGCGTTCGCCGAGTGAACGCCGCCCTTGTAGGCGCGTTCGGCGTTTTCCGGCGTTTTTTTTTTTTTTTTTAAATACCCAACGGCTATTTTTTCCCCTATATATAATTCCTCCTCCTCCTCCATTCATCACCCCAAATCTTCATTTTCTCAATTTTCAATCTCATTTTCTCAATCTTCATATTCAATCTTAAAATTATGAGTTCAAATAGGAAAAAATCTCGAAAAGGTAAAGGCAAAGTCGAGTTCCCAAAATCCCAACCCGCGATGAAGCAAATCGGCGGTGGATGGCCTCGTTGTTGTCGATGGGTTCTCCTCGGCAATATCCATATGCGGGTCCGTCCCCATTGAGACTCCCCCGGTGCGCGAGATTTTCTCCGTACTTCGTCCCCCTCGGCATGCCCTCTCCAAACCCGGGCGTGTGTATCGCCCCGAGATAGTCCATTGTTGTTGGCACCAGGGGCCTCCGAAAGACGAAGGATCTCGGCCCCCGACGTACACAACGGATCGACACTCGCCGGACGACCCACGAGGTGGAAAACGCCCCGCCGACCCGCCTTCCCGGGGGGCGAGGAAGGGAAGGCGCCGTCGCCCGAGTCGACGGGGCTGCGGCTACGGCTTCGATGGGAAACCGAAACGGGCAGGACACACGCGGCGGTCGAGCTTATAGCCGCTTGGGCGGACACGACGCAAGCTCGGAGCGCAGCAACTACGGGCCGAGCTCATTTTACGGGGGCGGGTTGCGGAGAAGTACAAGACCAACAAGGCTGCCCGATGAAGGACCATGGCGCGGCGTCCGCCGGCATTAGGGCGCCTCATGAGGGAGCTCGGCCACTTGACGGTATATACCTACTTGATGACGAACATGGAGTGGCGGAACGAGCACATGGTCGGAGATGAGGCCATCGAGGTATAGTGGCAAGTACTTGACGAAGGGCTTCAAGTATTGGAACATCTATGAGACGGGAAAGGGTCTCCAAATTCGGACGGGGATCGCGGCCCTTTGGGCCACGGGGAAATCGGTGCGCTCGCGACTTAAACGGTGCGGAGAGTGAGGAAGCGCGATCCCCCTCGACTTGTTTGAGGGTGGTCGCCGGCGCCGTGGGAGCGAAGAAAGGCGGGGAGGCGGAAGGGAAGGGCCCTCGTCCCGGGTGTCCCTCGGAATCCGTTCTTACAACAAGCCGTTCTCCAATCGCCACTCGCGCGGTTTTCCTGTACTTCACCGGCGGCGGAACCCCGGAAGAAGCCCGGGCCTCGGTCGACCATCCAAAATATGAAAATCAAGATGGGCCTCTCGTCGGGCAGCTCTCCCTCTTAGTTTTTAAATCCTTGTTTTTTATGGTTTTTTATTTGTAGTTTTTTTTTTGTATTATATTCTCCAATGATTAATACAACGACGTGTTTCATTTTTAATCTATTTATTAAACTTGTAGGGAAAATTAAATAATATTAAAAATGATGATGTAAAAATGAAATGTTGAGTTAGGGAGAAATAAGGGAGAAACCATTGGAGCGGTTGGTAAAAGTTGGTAAAGCTGGGGATAAATTTTGGTGCTGATGTGGCAGGAGTTAGGGAGAAATAAGGGAGACCATCGGGAGTGCTCTAATCAGATACAAGCACAATTTCTCGGTACAAAATTAAATAGTGAAAACTAAGAATCTCTGAACATATGGATTATTTTATTATTTTGAATGACAAAAGAATAATTTTACGTTCTAAACCTTATGAATTTTTAATTATATTTATCTACAATAGAGATTTTAGTATAGTTATAATAATTTGGGTAATTTTTATGCGGCTAATGTGGCGCAAGTGGCTTTTTTGTAAATAATTATAATAGTTAATGTAATAAAATAATAGTAATAGTTAATGCTAAGTTGATTTTATACAATACCCCTTTTCCACTATTTGATAAATATTAGGAGTAGTAATGAAAAATATATACACCATTCTCTCTCCATAATAATGACAAATATTTATTTTCAAGAAAATTAATGATAAGTCTTTAAATTATGTACAATCGCAAAAACTTTAAAACATATATATACGTGGATATATTAGAAATAAATCATATTGTACTCTAATAATTTTTAGTCGGCACGAGATTTTAGGGAAATTTAATAATGTGTTTTGCAGAGAAAAAAAAAAGATATTATTAAATGAAGATAGAAAAATAGTACTCCACTTATTATGACATTTTAATTAAAGGGGGAAAATGATATTTTAATTATAAAAAGAAAAGGCGAAAGGGGTATTAATTAAAAATAAAAAGTTATTTTATTGTTAAAAAAATTGTACAATATAATTTTATTTGAATCAAATTAAAAAAAAAAATGTCATTTTAGTTAAGGCGGGAAAATAATAGCGTGTAAGTGAAGTAAAGGGTGCATTGAATATGCAAAATGTGATGTGAGTTGTGTAAATCCTATTGATATTAATGGAAAATCAGAGTAATATTTTTGTGAAGATCTAAAGAGTGGCAAATTTTTAGAAAATGAGGAAATAATGATTGCAACTAAATATTAAGTCGTTAAGAAATTTTGCCAAAATTTGTAATTTCAGATATTAATAAAAAACAAATAGAGTGAACCATGGAGTAACCGGGAACCGCTGTGTCCGGTTTGCGCAATAAAATGGCATTTTCCTTGCTATTAGTAGTTAGTTTCCCATGCCTCATGATTGTAGTTGCCTTTGGCGACATTGATTGGAACTCACTACTACTCCTACTTCACATATAAATGCATACAATTGAGGAGAGGAGGAGTGGTTTTCAGTAACTTTTTTAGATTGTTGGAATTCGAAACCAACTACAGTCTACTCATAGTCATACATGTTTGATCTCAATCTGAACAACTGCGATGGGCGGTCGGTGGAATCCAGGTCTAGCAACGACGACACGTGCTCCTCTGCCCTCGTGACTCGAGACCTGTTCCCGGTGCAAGTGCAAGCGAGGAAGGGGCGGCGTGGGCCGAGGTCTCGAAGCTCTCAGTATAGAGGCGTCACTTTTTACCGAAGGACTGGCAGATGGGAGTCTCATATATGGTCTTTTTCATGTCTTCATATTTTTATAATTATACCTCATTCAATTCATCATTTTCCTTTTGTTCTTCTCATTTACTCTCTCATTCAATTTCGGGGGCTGCGAAACAAGTTTATTTGGGTGAGATTTTTACTAGACTATTTTATTTTCTCTTCTAATTTTTGGGAAATTTTTGTTGAATGAATCTTATTATGTGTAGGTGGATTTGATACAGCTCTGGCTGCTGCTAGGTAAGACCTTATTATAACTCTCATATGCATACTCATTTTCTTATCAAGTTTGTAAAATTGCATCAGAGCTTATGATAGAGCTGCAATTAAGTTCCGAGGTGTTGAAGCTGATATTAACTTTAATCTCACTGATTATGCTGATATGAATCAGGTGCCTTTTCTTGTTTTTCGTTTCCAATCTCGGACTTCTTATTGTGAGATGATGTTGATGGAGAATTGTTTGCAATGATGTTGGGGTTGTAGGTGATGAATCTGCCCAAAGAAGAATTTGTGCAGATGCTCGTCGCCAGAGCATGGAGTTGCAAGAGGGGGCTCTAAAATTAGAGGAGTCGCATTCCAAAAGGTGGACGTTGGGAGGCTCCAAGGGGGGAGTTTCTTGGGAAGAAGTAAGAGACATTTGATCCAAGGGGAACACTGTGTTTTGGTAAAATGAATTTGCGACTAAATTGAAACCGTTACCGAGTTATACCATGGCATCTCGAGTGAAGTGGAGGCAAATTGTGTGAATTCGAATTTACATATTGAAGTAGAAGCTGCAAGTTCCTTGTGATGTTTCTGTGAGTTTGCCTCATCCAACTCATTTTACCCCTTTTGGTTTTGTGCAAATCAGGTATGAGAAGGCAGCCATCGTGTGCAATGGAAGTGACACTGTCACCAGCTTTGGGGCGAGCAAAA
Organism: Salvia hispanica; assembly: GCF_023119035.1. Lineage (NCBI taxonomy): Eukaryota > Viridiplantae > Streptophyta > Magnoliopsida > Lamiales > Lamiaceae > Salvia > Salvia hispanica. The sequence continues at coordinate 6,410 of NW_025951530.1, forward strand.
ACAACAGTGAGGAAGGCTTTGAACTGCACAATGGAGGTAGCTAGTGCTTTTAATGTTTTTCTTGTACCGCTCTTGATGGTATTGTTAGCTTTAGACTCCGTTTCAACCTTTGTGTGGTTGACTGTTTGCTTGAAATTCACAATGCTCTTAAAACAGGTAGCCAACATGATCTTAATCTAAATTTGGGGATGTCTCTATCTTCTTCAAGAAGGGTGGATGTTTGGATTCTTTAAAAGCTCCCTCATGATGCTCAAACCACAAGAACATCGATGGTATTTGAACCTCAATAGTTAAAGAACATATGTTCAGAATTCAAGTTTCTGTGTTTTTTTCTTCTTTTGGTTGAAAACTTTATGACTCAGCTATGATTATGGTGAAAACCTTTCCAATGAAAAACCGATTTTATGTTAATTCCTCCAGTTTCATTTGCTAATTCTTGATTAAAAGTGATAATAGGATTTTGATAGACATGTTATCCAAGTTTCTGCAGCTACACGGAAACTCTGCTGCCTCAGACATTGTGTCTAACCTTCCACTCAGAGGAGTACCAGTAACATCACAACATCCCATTTTGTACAATGGTGTGGATCCTCGGTTTTTTTCCCAACAATGAGGTAACATGCCGTTGTTTTTGTTTTTGTTTTTTAGTCGCAAATCAGTCGTTGCATTTGGTGCTCTCTGATCATCTCATTGAGTACACCCAAAAAATGACAAGATTGAAAAACTGTATTGGTGCTCTTTTTGTGGACCGTGGCATTGTGCATTCAATGAGTTTAAATAAAAAGAAGTTTTGGTGTTGAATTTTTTATTGAATAAAACGGGAAAAGGGGAAAAAAGGCCCCCAACTGGAACTGGGAAACTTGGCTTGGAAATAAACGGGCACGATAAAAGCGGCTGCTGCAGCATCATCAGGATTCTCATCCCCAGCCCCTTTCCCGGCCCCTGCTTCTCCAGTTCCATACGATTATGCAAACCCATTTGCATATTACTCTTGGTTAAAATATCTGCCCCCAAATTTAGTCTTAATGTGGATGCCATGTAGTAATAGGGGATCATCGTCTTTTTTGCTTTTTTCTAGTTTTTTCTTTTATTTCAAAAATAAAGAGGTTTATACTGTGAGGTGCTACCATAGATCAGTGGCAGACGTAGAAAACAAATATCCAATTTTCACAACTTACAGCCTATACTATTTAATTTATTTGATGTATATATGTGGCAGATGGCCATCCTCTTTTTGGGATTCTATATGTAAGGTTCGACTTAATATTCTCTTCCCCTCCACAATCAATAGTCCTATTTTTTTATTCTGGGTTGGCATTCTACCACTGGTCCTTGTGATGTTCTGGACTCTCCCGCAATTCCAGCAGACCACAGGGTTGGCGTTGTGCACTGTCTTGTTCGCAATTACAACTCCAACTACTACACTTTTTATTCTTAACCTCTTTTGAGCCTTTTTTTTACTATGAAAACTGAATGGAATACTATTGTGGCTATAAAAATATAGTCTGGACTGTGGATGACCTTATACAGTTGTTAAGAGATGCATTTCATAATCACAGTTTCGCAGAAGTCACCTAAACCACATCTCATTTTCATTCTCCTACCTCTTTCTATGTTCAAACAAATATGCGACAAAGTTCAGATACCATCTTGAACAATCATGCTTCTTACTCTCTCCGCCTCTCTGACTATGCTCCCATAGTCTCTCTGGCTGAGATGAAACTCAAGACCCGGACGTCGCTGGGATTCCCATGGATAACATAGGCCTAGCAGCACTCGCATTGAGCTTCAGTCTCAGAGAACTCTCACCTGAAATTTCTGACAAAAAGGTTAGGAAAAGATTGCCATGCCATTAATAAAAGTCAAAACAAATAGGATTCCTGTCAAGAGTTTAGCCAAAGTTAAATATCTTCAAACTCGATCGTTTATCATTATTGCTATATATTTCAAAATGATAAGTTTAGCTACTTCACCCCCAAACAAATATCTTCTCTTTCTTCATTAACACTTGAATTAACTGTTTCTCCCTCTATGAATACATTCAACTACATTTCTCTACTAACAACAGCTCCTAAAATCTTGTGCCACCCAACAAGTGTGACATCTTAACCAAGACAGAGGGTACTAATTTTACTGAACAAAAGGGTCCTGCCACATTGTTGTTCCTGAGCGTTAGAAATCAGTTTTCCACCTCTTCACATAGCTCGTATATATAATGAGACAGAAACTACTTTATTGTAGATATTATAACATCCATCACAGGAAACTAAAATTAGTCAAAAGTTTACCTGCTGGGTTCTGGACTCCATATGAGAAGATTTGATCCTCCACCAACCTGAAAGTAGCGGAGACAGAGTGATCATGTCAGAGTAAACTGTTGTGAGTTTCATAGGCACCACATTCAAAGGAGAACTTCAGGCATCAAGGTCGGATATGATCATATATTTCACCAATGATATAATAATCTTCAAATCAAATCCCATAAGCTCCATTGTATATATTGCCAGAACCTGGCATCCTCATCTTGGATTCTTCATGCCACCGTACAAATTGCTGCTAAGTCTCAACCTCTCGGCTCTGAGCAGTTCATCATACTCAAATTATTCATACTCTGGGATTCATTCCACCCATCCCATTGACCATTAAATTGCTCCATTTCTATACTGCTGAAGGTTGAATTGAGAAAATAAGTGATTTTTGGGTTAGTGTCTGTCGGCCCCCCAGATGGAATTCCATAGTATCCCCAAAGGGTTGAAAGTTGTCGCCAAGGTCATAAATTTTGGGTTGTGTGTGGGGGAAAAAGATCTTTGTAAAATTGTTTGGGGTCGGCCTCATCATATGCATTGAACTGTGGAAAAAATTGGATCTTATGTCTAGGCCCATATTGTCGATGCCACTTAAAATGTCCCTTTGCCAACAGCCAAAATAGCAGGATCCATAAATTCTATTCACCATTAGAATAAGTATCACCACTTGGGGGTGTTTATACGTTTTCTTAATAAAGGGTAGCCTAAAGCATGACCTGCAAATACAAAAGAGTTTATCAAAACCAATAGTTTCAAATATTTTCGATACAACTTTAAAATTACCCACTAAAAAATTTCTAACCAGAGTGTGATTAAAAAAATTGCTCTGTCCGTGCATGAGAAGTAAAGCCTGGAGGTGCTGCTGCCCTACTGGGCCCGAAAATTGGGGGCAGATACATGAGGCCTTGAAACTGTTCAAGGGGGTAAAGTTAGGGGGGACCACATCAAAAAAAATAAAATTGTAATTTTAAATTTGGGAAAACATAAACGATTAGCAAGTTTAAATGTTTGTGCAGCAATACCATCTACGGGGGCCTAGCCTAAACTAATAAGCCATTTCAAATTTTTAGAAATCATGCTAAATATAAAGATAAAGATAAAGGTCAACAGATGCTTTTTTTGTAATAGAAAATGAAAAAGTGATGGTTACAACCCCTGGATTGTTCAAGCTAATAAAGGTGCAAAATGGGTAATCAGATAAGGGAAAGGGTCTCTAATTCATAGTGTTACAGATCAAAGATATGCCACTCAAGAGGGATGAACAAAATCAAATTATACATGTCCACATTTAAAAAAACAGTGATATTAAATAAATTTGCGTAATAGAAACCCCAAAGAAAAGTAACAAGTACTGAAATACTCCTTAAGAGAATTTTGAATTAGCATTTAGTCATTAACTTACTAGGAAGCTTGTTGGAAGAATAATGAGAAACGTTGTTAGCAAAATAATCCTGCTCTGTGCCACTGGAAAAAGGTAAACCATTTGTACTAACAAACTTCTCAACATTGAATCTGTTGCTGCCTGCGAAATTATGGCCAAAAAGATGCTGCTTCAAGGCTTGTTCATGGTAATCAATAGATTGTTCAGGAAAATGGCTCATAGCTTCCTCCTCTCTAGCAAATGAGAATCTTGATTGACTGCTATTCTGAGTTTTCCAGGAACCTGGTGCTCCAAAGACCCCTGCCGTCTGTCAGTTTCACCTATCAACTTAGCCAGGTTCTGAGGTGAACTTACAGACTCATCCCATGAGTCAAAGTCCAGTGACAAAATATTTGATATGATGCTGCTCCCCCCCTGTATCAATAGCAGGCACACCACTGCCTACTTCAGTTTCATATCTGAAGCTGAGACATTTTCTCTTTTCTCAGAGACAAATTGGAATTTTCAGCACCATTACTGAATGTATTCTCCAGATACACACTTGGAGAATTAGAACTTGATACCATCAAGTTACCACTTCTATTGTACAGCCTGGCTATTAAAACCAATACCAGTTAAACCATTAGCATTGTCAAATGCAGGAGAAATAAAATCAGAACGCTTTAGATTAAGTGCATCAAAAAACTCTGGTGTTCTACTCGAAGCAATCTCAGGATCCTTAATCCTCTGGCTATGAAAAGATAACAAATCATTGTCCAGTTCAGGCAAGTCGATTTTAGTTTCTTCATCAGGCCTTCCCAATCTAGAATCAGACTGGACATTTGCAATGTGTACCACATCAGTGGTACTCTTATCTTCTCCAGAAGTCTCACAAACTGATGATTCTCTAATTTTCTCAACATTGTTGTTTTGTGAATGTTGATTTTCTTGAATGCTCAATGATAATACATCAGAGCACACATTCTCCATGTTATTGTCTATGTAGTCCTTCAGATCTTTATCTGATACAAGTCCGTTAGATGAAGCAGAAGAATCAACTATATTAGAAGTATTTAGAAGTGATCTCGTTCTAGGTGGGCTATGAAGCTGGCTGCTCAAGGGCACACTGGTGATGTATGCAGGTGTCGAGGAAGTGTCAGAAACAATACTTCCATCGGTATTTGCTTCCTTTTAACTGGCCCAGAAGTTTCTGTTTTATTTTCTCAAGAGAAATGGTGCTTCCCGTTGGGCACCCTTTTCTTCCCAGTGTCATTATGAGCGAAGAAACTTGACTTGGGGCTGATTTAGAAAATGCTGCTGGACCATTACACATGTCATTTTCTGATTAGATGGTCTGCTGGAACTCGATGTGCTTGTCAGCAAAGGTTGATTACCAGATGGACGTACACCCCTGATCAAGACAATATTCAGTAAGGTTAGCAAGAAAGAATAGGAGACAACTACCACAAGAGGATGACATACCATGATGCTCCAGCTGGTAGAGCAGCAGATATCCCTGAGCTACTACTTGGTGGAGAATTTCTAGAACTCGTTACTGAATTCTGTTTGAGTAATGAAGCACAAGTAAGTAAGGAGGTACAGAATCTAAGATTAATTAGAACAACTGTTCGTTCATATTTTCACATGTTTTCAAGAATATGATGCATGAGAAATTGAGAATCCCTAAAAATATGGTTCAAATGAACTTCATGGGGCTAGACACAACACGAAATCAAGAAAGAACAAAAAATTGAAACTAGAAATCAGATAAAACTGGAAGAAGAAATCACATTACTGAAAGACAGATAAGCATATCTGCTGGGGTGAAGGAAATAACGATGAAATCTTACATTTGTATTAATAGCAGTTTTAGCAAGAGGCTTCACGAAGGCGTCGAGCTGTTATTATTGCAGTAATCATCTCCTGGAGGAGGTAATACGTTTCCTGAACGCCGTTGGATACTAATTGAGGAACTGGTGACTTGTTGGATTCTACTCCTTTAGATCATTAAGCAAGAGAACAGATATTTGAGAACAAAAATGAGACAAGAAAAGTACAGGAGAAGAGGCAAAACTCAACACGCTATCCAGGACATCATGAAGTAATATTTCAGCAATGCTATAATTTTCTTCTGTAAAGTACTCAGGACACGAAAATGCGCTTCAATAATATTATGATATTCAACCATCACTTGAAACTCTGCCATATAAAGGACAATATACAATGGAGAAAAGAAGGTCAATGAATGAATGGAGAAACGAAGGTCAATGAATACGTGATCTATTTGTTTAAAAATAAAAACAGAAACAAATAGTACTACTTTCCAGATATGTAGACCACAGTATGATAAAACTAATGCCAAGAATACACAAACTCCAACTTCAGGGGGGTTACCCACACGTTCACCAAATCAAAAGAAGCAAATACAGCATAAGGAAAATTACAGAAAAGAAAATTGATGGCAAGGAATACAACTAACATCATTCACACACAGTAATACCTTGTGTGTTCAGATATGACTTCATCCTTCGTAAAACTATCGTCTTGTGAGCCAATGTCATGCAAATACAGACAATCTGGGTTGCTGCAAGGCTGTACCAACACGTAAGACCATGATCAGGTGATAGCCCATGTGATTCAATAAGCTTTAGGTTAATAACTGGGTATGTGTACTATGAGCGAACATATTGCTGCTGTGAGATTGTGCCACAATCTAACTTATAAAATGCTAAGAAGTCGTACCATATTTCTCAGCCATGCATGACAGTATTTTGTGGTCCCAAAGCATGCCCTGCAGCCAGCGTTATCAGAGACAGTCAAATTATTACTAAAAGGTCTACCACATAAATGAAGGATGTCACCCACCTCAATGGTTTACCACCCCAGAGCAAATCCATTCCAACTGAATACATCGGTGCCCCCTCCTCCTTTGAATATGTTATTTTCTAGAAAAAAAGGAGAGAGGGACCAAAAAAAAATAAGTAAAAAAGTATGTAGTATAATTCTGATCCCAGAGAAACATGGTTTTTTTGGGGGGGGGGGGGGGGGGTGTGTGTGGAATTTTAAGGAATCAAAAGGGCTCCTACTTTCCTTAATTGCTAAAGGGGTAGGACTTAGGAGTGATTAAATAACTAGTTCATTTCTATCACCTAAAACCCCCCTTGCTGAAATACAAATAATTATAGAAACCTCCAACCCCTCAATTGAACCCATTTAACATGGTCTTCCCCCCACCCCCCCACCCCAAACCAAAAAAGATTTTCAAAAATCTTAAATGGTATGACAGATCACACAAGAACTATAATATCACATAAGAAACCCTTTAACAACAAATTTTAGACTAATTTTGCCAAAAATTTTGCTTAATGCATAACAAAAAAACCATTTTTCATCAGAGTTTCCAATCATGGGGAACTTAAACAGAACCGGATAATTTTGCACCTTAGGTTCTAAACCCCCCCAACAGTAAGCAAGTTCATCAAGAAATGTGCAATTTGAAATCATGAATAAAACTCTAAAACAGGGACCTAAAACTGCATGTACATTTTCAAACTGTTGTATAGTCCCAGTCGCTTTCGAGATATTGACACCTTGCACCTTCCCTATAAAAATATTCTGGCGCTGAAGTAGCTGGCAACCAAAATAATAACAATTAGAATGGTCACAAAATATAAAAAATGGACGAGGGAAACGAATAGGGCAAAAGAATAGGGTAGTAATTACATCATCATCGGCAAAATTCAGTGGCAGACCCACAACATACACAAGATTCCTCTGAAAGACTCGTACACTGCCAAGTTTTCCGTCCTTCCAAGCCTTTGCTCTTTTCCCCTTTTGTGACTTTACCTTTTTTTTTCCCCACTCATCTCTGACACCCAAACTTAAATCATCACACATTCAATTTAGGGGACTATACTATTGCCCTTTTGGGTCAAGACTTAAAGAATTGTAGAGAATTCACGTAAAAACAAACAGAACTTACCTTTCACATTTTGCAGTGGTTAACAATCTTTTCTTTGTTATAAGCAGTACAATGCTGGGCAGGGCCCCTTTAGTCTCATCTTTCTCACCCTATCCTAATATGATGCCAACACCAAACACAAATTTAGAAATTTTGCAAAAGATTCTACATCCAACATTGGAAATATTCAGCAAGAACAACATAAATGACACTACTGTTGTCCAGTGCATAGATGGTACAGGATTCATTTGAACAGATACACTGCAAACAAAAATATTTCTATCAAAAGGAATAGAATGGGCCCCTGAAGAAGTAACAACCCGAGTCAAATCAGTCAAGTAAAAACCAACAAAAGAATGATCATAAAAAAGGGATACACCTCACCAAAAATGAAATAACATTCACCAGCAAATAGTGACAATAAATGTAGGGTAGCCTTGAATCCAGGAGTGTGATTTAATAAAATCGAGTTTGGTTCTTCAGAAATCAATATGCAAGTAAAAATACTCAAATATAAACATTAAGAATGATAAAAGGATATAGTAATTAACTTTCCCCGATCAATGAAAGGTTCCTATGGTCCCCCATTTTCAGCATGGGATCAACTAATTCGCCTTAAAGTATCTAAAGGTATGATTAATAAGAAATAATGATTTTTAATTCATGCAACAAGAACAGATAAAATTAAGTATCTAAAGGTATGATTAGCAATGCAAAGTAATGATTTTTTAAATTTCATGCAACAAAACGAGATAAAATGTGAAATCCCGGGGCGAGGGAGATTAAAGATTAAAAAGTTATAATGTAAGAAAAGGGGTTTTATCACCTAAGCAAGTGTACAACAAAAGTAACGTTCTTTTCTTTTTCTGCCTCCTTCCTACTATTTCTTCTGTTTCTTTTCACATTATAACAAGAAAATTTAGAACCTTTGAGCAATACCCGGGCCGGGAAAGGGAAATTTTACTATTAACTAACAAAATAATCATGTGAGCATTTTTTTAATTATTTTAAACATCCTCAAAAAAATTGAACTGCATCTTCATCTCAGCCTCTTCTAAATAATTCCTTAGCCACCTACAAAAGTAATTGTAGAACATATTTCCCCGACCTGACACTATCAATATGAAAAAGAATGACACTCTCATGAAATTTAAGCACCTTAAAGATCTTAAACTTATAATTCAATCCAACTCTTATACATGAAAACCCTATGTTTCTAAAAACATAGGCAAGTGCAATGACCATGACTGGTAGTCATGGTTGTACATTAATGAGGGTCAGGGGGGAAAAAGAATGGATTTAATTTTCAAAATGAAATAATGAAAAGGAACTTCAGTAGTACCTCATAGCCACACTTGCAAGGCTTCAACTGCTGATCAGTTAAATCCATCTCCTCAGCACAGAGGGGAAAGTCTTCTCCTTCGTCGCTCATGGTTGGCTTAAGAGCATTATAGATCATACAAGTACATATTAATTTGATTAGACCAGAAATACTTTCAAAGACTACTAACAGCAAAAGGTTGCCAAAATAATTATAAGTAGTCCCACAAAAACTAACAGTTCAATGAAATGAAGATCAACAATTCAGTAGAAGCATGCAATACATTGAACAAAACAAAATCCAAATCTTGGGAAGACATACTTAATTAAATCAGTACCAAAATCCCTTTACATACCAATACAAAGTCAAACCCCAAAGTCACTTTTTCCCATAACCATAAAAGTTACACATACTTTCCCAACTAAAAATCAACCATGGGAAAACAAATCTTGCATTAATTAAGCTTTAAATTTGATCCAATTCTAATCAAAATCAAATACAGAATGAGAGAGGACGAAAATACACGCAAAACAATGGTCTGCATGAACAAGGTAAAATCAAATCAAAACCCTATAAAACAAAAAATTTATCCTTTTGCACTCGATAGCAGCAATTGACCTTTGATACACCCAATAAAATGAACAAAATTCAACCTTATTGATTAAAAAAAATTGACTTTACCATCTGCGGCTAATGGAGCGATCCAGACAGATAAATGAGATTCGGTGATGGGGACTTACAATGGATGATTGGATCGAAATGAAGGATCCGAGGGCACAGCGATGTAGAGATGGGAAAAGAGAGCAACAAAGAATACTGTAGTCAGAGTGAAAAGGAGAGGTTGGATTTGATGCTGTATCAATTTATGCGGGCTCTGACTGTGACCAATCGGGTCGGATGCGGACCCCAATATCTCCAACCTAACTTTTATTATTGCAGTAATGCTATTTATTTATTTCATGTATCTATTTATTTATGTTAAACACGCCGTCCATCTAAAAAAACGGGAGTGTATTTTTCCATCGTAAAACGGTTAAAAAATTTTATTAACTAAAATAATTTCATTTTTTTATTAACATGTAGTAGTAAATTTCAATTTGTTCAATTTTACTTAGTATTATAGTTCTCAAATTATATTTATATATATATATTGTAATCTTAATTTCTTTGATTAACTTTCCTTAAAAGTCAATGTTATTATGGAGTAGTTAATAAATGAAAGATAAATTAAAGAAATTTGAAAAAATATTTTAATGTTGAAAAGTATATTCGTCTAAAAATGTAAAGAATAAAAAATTTTTTTGTAATGATATATATATTGAAGTTTAAAGTTGTGTAATGATACTTGATAATTATGCAAAGTTTATAAATTAAATACAGTTTTCTTTAACGTAAAAGTGTAAAAATGCCTTTTAGGTCCAAAAATATGAAAATTTAAAAAAAGTCAACATTACATGAATGGCCAAAGACGAGATGATATTTAATACAGATATGAACCATAAATGATATTACCAATATTCATAAACTTAAAAATATATTTCTCTCAAAATATAATTTTTAATAATATCTAATCAATAGTTTTGTGGACCTTCATATTATAGCAAATGTACCATATCGATTCTTTAACGCATCATCATTTCTCTGATTGCGTAATTCAGTTCTTTTTCTCAACGACTATATTTATATCTGCATAATTTTTAAAATTTTTAAAAAAAAAAATAAACGGCATTGCCTTGTATTGGATTTTCAGAAGTTTAAAATACTTAATCATGCAAGTTGTTGGAAATGGCTAACAAACAAATAAAAAAACGAAAAGCTTTATTTAGACTATTTTTGGCAGCTACTAAATGATTATTTAAAGTGAAAAATCGAAAACTGTGGGTGGTATATATATATTCTCTTGACTCAACTCTGGGTCTTTAAAAGCTGAAGTGAAATATGTGACTTTGGAAACCTGGTTTACCTACATTATTTACAATTTTTTCCTTGCTAACGATTCGCAAATTATAATTTAAAGATTTGTATATGATAAAAAATACATCTTGTGTTATTAAGACATTCCCCAAAAGTGTGAATATTTCATCAAAAAACGATGAACTCGGTACGAAATATATTATTTAATGTCCCAAATTAAAATTACATAAACAAAAAATAAAATGTGATTGATAAGCAAGAAATGAATTTCATGTGCAAAAAAATTGAAAATAGGGAAATTTTGGGGTTCGATATGCTAATAGGTAATAGCCCACTGAGTCATTTTTATTTTTGTTAAGGGTTAGAACCACGCTTTCACCAAACCCTTTACAGGAACCATTTTGTGGGCCCCCCCGCCAGCAATAGCCTCGAATATACAGATTAGTTTGTAATTTTTTCAAATTTGATTTTTCGTACGAAATAATTTTCGCTTGTCCATTGTCTTTTCTTTTGTTTTTTTTGTATATATCAAAATTTTTCCTTATTATCAAAAAAACTAATAATAATATACTTTCTTATTAACCCTCTTTAAATATCTTCTTGTTCTTATTTTACCAATTTTTCTTAATTCTTATTTTCATATTTCCTAGTTTTGTGGGGGGTGGGGGTACTAGTATTTTATTAAAATTCAATTCAAAGCAATGTTGTTTAAGTATACCATTTGAAACATAAACAAAAACTTTGGGCAAAGCAAAACCAAAATGATGAACCCTTTTAAACCCCAAAGGCGAATCCCCTCAAAAAGTGTCTCGAATTAGCGTGTCATCTCAAAGATGAATCAACTTGTTTGTAGGCAAAGTTAGTATACATTGAAATGTATTGAATGACTACCCTATTTATAGGCAGAGTCAATTGCAATCGGATCATGCTAGAGTCAAAGCATAGTCAATTTTGTCATCATGATTAGCGTGTAATAGCCGAGAGTTACAAACATTACGTGGGTCCCTAAGTACTGTACTTATCTTCAATCCTATGGACCCTAACAAACCGGCCCTAATAATAAGAAAAAATGGTAAATAATGTACATAGAGGAAAAATCATTCTAAATGGTAACCAAAATAAGTAATACAAGAATCGAACTGCATGAAACATAATCCGATCCTAGTCTTTGACAGCATCTAAGCATAACTTAGACTGAGTCATGGGATTATCAGAGTTTAAGTTCAATTATTATTATAACAATTTTGACATTATTATTTCAATGGTTGACAAATGATCATTCCTCATAGATACTCTGTTTCTTATTGACCATTGAAATAAGCAAGAGGGGGCTTGACTATGTAACATCCATAACCATGAAGATAATAAAAGACCCAAAGACAAGTTCAAATTAAAAAATAAAAACACTTAATCTTAAATTTTACTACTAATTTGGATTCGAGTTCGTGAATATTGCAGAAATGTGATAGTTGGTGTTACGAATCGATCCAGTTTAAATCACCACTCCATTTTATGATTTGGATTTTGGAGGAGATATTTGGATCATAGACGTCAAATAATCTATGATTAGGTTGATGCTTATTTGTGGGGACTTTTTATATAGTTTTAAATTACAGTATATGATCAACTATTCAACTGATCAAATAAATTAAATAAACTCACGGGATACAATCCGGTAGGGTATTAAAAGATTATTACTACTATATTTTAATGTTTAATGATGGCTGCATTTGTACATCAAACTATATCTACAGGATATAGTCGTTCCATGAAGTCAACCTTGACGTGCTAAGTTGCATAAATAAATCACATATTGACCCACCCAGCTTAACTGCTCACAGGCTCACAGCTGTGTTGAAAACGCAACCACCACCACTAATATTATATACTACTCCTTGTACATATTAGTATAGCAACAAAACCACATCATTTTTTATAGTACATGTTTAACTATTGTGGAACAATTAATAGTTTTAATTGTAATTATTGTGGAACAATTGAAACCAATATAAAAATGTTACTTCAGTTTTAAAAATTAGAAGATCAATGACAACCCTATTTTAATCAACCATCATTTAGCAAGATTTATTCAAAGTCTTCATGCGAAATACTTTCTATGCCACAGAATCTTGATATAGGAAATTCAACTCGGAATGGTACTATAGGAGTATACATGGAGTATTTAATAGTTCATACACTAAATTTTTTAATTTGCTTTATAGGAGTATATATTTAAATTGAATGGCCTCAAGCACAGCATAAACTATAAAGTCAATCAAGAGATATACAGTCAATTCACCATTTTGTTGAATGATTTCATTATCATGAGTTATAATCCAAATGTTTCAATTTTCGATTTTTGGAATTTATACACGATATCCTAACTAATTCACATATGTTCCACAACAAATTCATACTTATTTTTTAGAGTAGTTAGCCGTTAGCTGTAGTATACACAACACACACTAGATTTGTGTCTTAATTTAGTTCTTTCGAGCTAAATTTTATTTTTTGACTTGCTGATCATTATTAATGAAGTGTTCCATTATTGCATGACAATGAGTCAATAGTAATGAAATATAACAAAATCATTTGTATCAAATAAAAAATTGAATATACTAAATTACTATAAATAATATTTTGTAACCACCTAGTTTTTTCATTTTTATGTTTTGTAATTAATCTTTTAGTTCGTTCTCTCTACAACCATCACAAGGAAATTAAAATTTATGCCAAACAAATGGAATGATTCTTACAAGTTAATGTAGGAGGAGTAGTAATATAAGAAACTGATACACGATGAAAATAAACACGTGTGCAAGCACCAGTTAAAATCCACGACTCAACAATGAAAAAGCACTAGATTTGCTCCCACTCCATGAATTTTCTAAGATATTTCCATGTTCCAACCTCTGAAAAACGTGGAAACTCAGTTTTAATTCACTTTCACATAGTAGTATTAAATTCCAACCAAAAATTATAAGGAATATTATTTATAAAATAAAAACCAAAAAGCAATACAGTTCAATAATGGACCCAAATCGTTGACGAAACATCACAGCAAATCTGGGGCGTTAGATCTGAAAGCAAGACTAAATAACAGGCGTCCGATCACTGGCGGCTTACTCGCTGTTTACCTTCAACTTCTTCTTCCTGGAAATATCAATTATATATATACATGCAATCCATCTCCAATATTCATACGTGTCTTCATCTTCCACGATTCTCGTAGTATTCCATCTCACAACCACCGCAGTAATCGCATATGGCTGACATGGGAGGCGCCGCCGGAGTACTGATTTTCCGGCGGTGGCGACACGGCGGCCAGTTTATCCAGTACGACATCTTCGGCAACACTTTCGAGGTCACCGCCAAGTATCGCCCCCCGATCATGCCGATTGGCCGCGGAGCTTACGGCATAGTCTGGTAACAATTTCACCTCACACAAATACGACGTAGTTTAGGTTATCATCAGTCAATTAATCAGTTTTGTGAATTAATTAGCTCGGTGAGGAACTCGGAGACGAACGAGATGGTGGCGGTGAAGAAGATCGCGAATGCCTTCGACAACTATATGGATCCAAGAGGACTCTCAGAGATCAAGCTTCTTCGTCACTTGGATCACGAAAATGTTCGTATTTCGATGATTCGATCCCCTTTTAATTCCATTAATTTCTGTGTTTTGCCTGAAAGCAGAGTTTATTATTGACTATAAATTTGTGAATTTCTAAATTGATTGAGGGGATGTGTATGATGTCGACAGTTATTGCTATAACTGATGTGATTCCTCCTCCAATAAGGAGGAATTCAGCGATGTTTATATAGCAATGGAGGTCATGGATACCGATCTTCACCAAATAATCCGATCGAATCAGGGGCTATCGGAGGAGCACTGTCAGGTAACAATTTTGCTCATCTCCGATTGATTCAATTTTTGCCTGATGCTAAACTCTTCTTGGTAATGGTTGCATTTTGCAGTACTTCTTGTATCAGCTTCTGAGAGGCCTGAAATACATACATTCAGCTGGTGTGATACATAGAGATTTGAAGCCTAGCAATCTGTTGCTCAATGCTAACTGTGACCTCAAGATATGCGACTTTGGGCTGGCGCGGACTAGCACTGAGAACGACTTCATGACAGAGTATGTTGTGCGAGATGGTACAGGCGCCCGAGCTGCTGCTCAATTCCTCTGAGTACACTGCTGCCATTGATGTTTGGTCAGTTGGTTGCATCTTCATGGAGCTTGTCAACAAGAAGCCGTTGTTTGCTGGGAAAGATCATGTGCATCAAATGCACTTGTTGATTGAGGTACATACATTACCAATCTTAAAAGAATCAGGATTTTCCAATTATAGCTTCATGTATGCTACAAAGGGCTACTTTTTTTTGTTTGTTTCCTAGATTATTTGAGTTGCCTGTTATTTTTCGAGCTACTTATTTTTGTGCGGTTGCTACACAAAATCCATATTGCATCATATCATTCAAAAGTGAATGAAATTTCATTCTTGATCAAAACTTGGCTTTGTTTTCTAAATTCTTAATCTTGAATTGCTTGATTTGCCTCTCAGGACTAAATTTCTCTGTTTTGAAGCTAATATTTCAAATTTTGATCCATGCCTAAAAGGACTAGCTTAGTTTCCTAGTTTTATTACGCTAAATTGTTTCATTTGTCTAGAACTAAATTTATCTGTTTCAAAGATTGCCTTTTGTGGGATTGCTGCATAGATTTCATTGCTTGCCATTACTCTTAATGCTTCATTAGCACTAACCATCTCTGTTTTGATGATCTGTTTTGCAGCTTCTAGGCACACCTACTGATTCTGACCTTAATTTCACAAAAACGAGGATGCAAGAAGGTACATCCGACAGCTTCCACGCCTACTCCCCTCAGGACTTAGCTAAGGTTTTCCCACATGTCAATCCTCTGGCTATTGATCTTGTTAACAAGATGCTGACAATAAATCCAACAAATAGAATCACAGGTAATAATTTCCTCTATATTGTTGAATCCCACATTAGACCTATGTGGTTCAATTCCCACATTAGACCTTGTTTCAGTTTATGAAGAACTAAAATGTGATCATATCTTATATCAGTGGAAGAAGCCTTGGAACATCCATACCTTGCAAAGCTACATGATATAGCCGATGAACGGTTTGCTCCACACCATTTGCCTTCGATTTGGAGCACCAAATGCTGACAGAGGAGCAGATGAAGGACATGATCTACAAGGAGGCTTTGGAACTGAATCCTACCTATGCCTGATGACGCTACCCTCGCAGTGATGATTTTGAATTATTTGGACTCAGATAGCACAGGAAGACATTAAATAACTCTGCTTCGACTTCAACTCCGCCCGTTCCACTTTTCGTTGGGCAAGGCCAACCATGAATGTGCCAAGTTACATCACTTATCTCTTATGTTTTCTGTAGACTGTATTCTGTATTGAGAGCTTGAGTTGAGTTTTTTTTTTTTTTTTTCATTTTCTTTAATACATTAATATTATTTTTATGTACAGTCTGCATGTAATCGAGACATGTAACTACTATTTGTGAGAGTTGTTAACATTAATCAATGCTCTTTCATATATTAACTATATGAATCTGTTCTGATCTTTACATAGTGGATTTATCTCTCTCTTATCTTTTCTACAAGTCTTTAGATGATATTTTGGTGAAACGCGCCCACCATTCATCTTATTGGTGCTTAATTCACTATGATACATTAGAAATATCATTGTCATGATAGTTACATTAATAGCAAAACTGGCGATGTGTTGACTGTTGAATGCTTACCATAATTTAAGTCTTTAAAAGAGAGTGATATCACTAATATATTTGTTAAGTTACATTTTAAAGAGAATCATTATGCAAGTAGAGATATTTTTCAATATATGTATGGGACATTTTTTCAAGAAAATGGGGTCAATCATTCAACATGCCATATCATTGAAATGATTGTCCAAACAAGTTGAGTTTTTTAGGCACGATAATGCTGACTTTGCTTGTTGGCAATGCAATCCTTCCAAAATAGCAGAAAGAAAAAAATGGTTGTTGTGCTATAACTAAATATAAAAGAGTAGAACACCACCAATTCATGGACTAACAAATACAATACATCAGTTACTCCTTAGCATAAGCAGTTTGACAAAAAATGGCAGACAATTCAGTAGCTTCCATGGATGAAGCAGCTCGTGTATCAGCCTAAAGGAAGGCTGGAGGCTGGATCACCTTCCCCTTCATCATAGGTTATTTCATCTTCTCTTATCAGACCAATTCATAAATTTTAGAATAAAATTGTTGCTGCTAGGCGAACTGATTAGTATGCCTAACGTGGATACTTTTAGGGACAATGGGTTGCTTAACTCTTGCATCCGGAGCGTGGTGGCAAACCTGATCGTATATTTGATCCAAGAATTCAACATCAAGAGCATAAGTGCTGCTAAGATTTATAACTTTGTGAATGGAAGCATCACCCTCTTCCCTATTGTTGGTGCAGTCATAGCAGACTCCTTTGTGGGCTGCTTCTCTGTCATCTGGTTTTCGTTGGTCATCTCTCTGCTCGTAATCTCTTCTTCAGCCCTTTCATGTTGTCACTCAGATGAGTTTATCTGTTTTCTTCAAGTGGATTTCATAAGATAAACTAACCATTTCCTTGTACAGGGTGCAGTTATTCTTTTTCCCTAACAGCGGCCGTTGATCACCTGAGGCCTCCAGCATGCGAAGATGGATCGAATCTATGCAGGTATCCATCACACCTTCAATTCACAGTCCTGTATCTTGGGCTGGCTCTAGCATCCCTAGGGACTGCAGGCACGCGTTTCCTTTGCACGATGGGAGCAGATCAGTTCGACAGCCCAAAGCATCAAGGGATTTTCTTTAACTGGTACATCTTCACAATGTACACAGCCAAAAGTTGTTAGCTCAATTGCCATAGTGTATGTACAAGACAATTTCAGCTGGACATGGGGTTTCACCATCTCTGCAGTGGCTAATGTGCTTGGTTTAGACTTCTCTTATCTGGGACACGCTCCTACCGCCTCCTGAAGCCTCAGGGGAAACCCGTTCCGAGCCTAGCACGCGTAGCTGTTGCAGCTGTAAGCAAAAGGAAAATGACCCTTTCAGAGAAGAATGAAGATTACTACCAAGACTCCACAAAAACAGCACCTAACCAGCCTTCACAATTTTTCAGGTGATCATCAATATCTTTTTCACATATGATGTCTGATCTTAGTTTACTAAAATATCACCCTCAAATTTGGACAGGTTCTTGAACCGTGCAGGGTGCAAAAGGGAAGGAGACCGTGATCACAGTGAAGCAAGTAGAGAGCCTCAAAAGCCTAATCAAGCTGTTACCCCTGTGGTCGACCGGTCTATTACTCTGCACTCCTCTAGCCATCCAGCTGAGCCTAACCGTGATCCAGGCGCTAACCATGGATCGCCATCTAGGGGGCGTTTTCAAGGTCCCTGCAGGCTCCATGCCGGTCTTCATTCTAGTCTCGACCTCACTCTTCATCTTCATCATAGACCGCGTGGCTCCCCTGTGGGAGAGAGTCACAACAAGGCCTCTCACGCTTCTCCAACGCGTTGGCATCGGACACATCCTCACCATCGCCAGCATGGCAGCCTCGGCAGCAGTGGAGAGGAAGAGGCTGAATCAGTGGTGGGAAAGGATGGGATTGTTGGCATGTCAGCAATGTGGCTAGTGCCACAGCTGGCCATTGCTGGTTTAGGAGAGGCATTCCATTTTCCAGGGCAAATTGCACTTTACTATCAAGAATTTCCAGAGACACTGAAAACTACATCAACTGCAGCTGTTGCATTGTTTATTGGGATTGCTTTCTATTGCAGCAATGCCATAATTGATCTTGTGAGAAGTGTGACAACATGGCTGCCTGATAATATTAATGATGGGAGGTTAGATAATTTGTATTGGTTGTGTTGTGTTTTAGGAGGGGTGAATTTATGTTACTTTATTGTTTGTTCATCATTGTATAAGTGCAAGAGTGTTGAGGAATCATCCAGTGACGATTAAGGAAAGTAGTATTATAAATTTTTTTTTCAAATGCACAATAATCATGTTGTCTTACTTGTCACACAACAAATTAGAATAAAATAAGTCTCCCTCGAAAATTGAAAATGGTCTTTTGGAAGAATGGATGTTCAGAGGTTTATCTTATTTTAGGTGTTTTATAGCAGTACAAATTATAGTAGTTGTCTATTTTAGATTATTAATTTGGCTGGACGGTAATACCCAATCAAATAAAAGTTCAATAAAAAATTAAGATCTAGTAAAAAAAGTTACTCGCATCTCATACTATTTAATTAGGACGGATTTGTCATCATACAGATTCATTGATAAAATAGTTAGTCATTTATCATGTAACGAAAATAATTTTTAATTAGAACATTTGAACCACTAGTGACGAGGTTAGAAGAAAGTGAGGTAAAAGTCAGCAACGTGGTCTGACCGAAATTAGAGACTGCTTGTTCTATATTATTATCAAGCTTAATGATAATCTCTTCATATAAAAAAATCATTGTTTCTTAATAAATTCATGAACATCTATGCAAATTAATTAATAAATACATTTTGTGAGCAGTGAGCCACTCATCGCTCACTGCTAAAATTACTGGACTGTAAACGTGAGCAGTGGAAGAGAACAAATTCATCAACATTGAATTTCTCTTTACATAAAAAATCATGTTTGACCATTATTACTTCACTTATTTTAAAATGCAAAATTAAAACAAATTATGAATTTACCGAAATAACAATCGGGTCTACCTCTAATATTTACTCCTTTCGTTTCGACATGTATACATTAAAACAATATTAAAAAATTGGTGAGTAGAATGAGTCAGAAGTCTCATTCTTTTCGACACAAGTTTCAAAAAATATTTAAAAAAATTGATAAAAAAATTAGTGGAATGTAGATATTATATGTATATATTAGTTTTAAACAATATGTGAATGAGTAAAATGAGTTAGTAAAATGTGAGCTCTCTTTTACTATTTATAGTAATGTAATTTTAAACTGAAACTCCTATTCGTAGATAGATCAAAATAGAAAAACGGACTCTTATTCGCTAAGGAAGGAATATCAATTTATGTGAAATTAAAGCAAAGAATTCATTTGGATAGAATCAAGCGTCCTGCACTCCTGCTATAGTATGCCGGTGTGTGACTTTTGAAATTATTCCATTCACTATGTCAACTTTCCGTATTTAGAATAATGTTAATTACTCTTTCCTCTTTTCTCATTTAAACACAAAATTTAGGCGCCAGGCAGAAACAGTGATAAACAGACTATAAATTTCAATACAAAGAAGGCAAAGATGTATAATTATGTGAGTTTAATGAGATATTATTTGACAATGCATGCTTATCTTTAGATTCCTTACATTTAAAGAATGACATGAATGAATAATAAAACCACACACTACACTGTCTACACATATCTCTTCAAGCTTCTCCATTGAAAAAGGAGAAAATAAAATAAACAACTTATTGAGTGGGAATTGAGTGATGATGAATAGTGAAGCACTTCTGCACCGGTCGTGGCGGATGGATCACCTTCCCTTTCATCATAGGTTTTTTTTCATGTCTCTTTTAATTCTGAAACCATTTTTACAAGTATTGAATTAATGTTTGATTTTGTTGTGGTAAAAACAGCAACACTGGGCTGTTTGACATTTTCAACGGGATTAATCGCCAACCTTTTTACATTCCTGAGAGATGATTTCCCTTTTTGAAGATACATATGCTGCCAAAATCACCAACTATGTGAATGGCAGCATGAGTTTCACCCCTATCTTCACTGCAATCATTGCTGATTCATATGCTGGCTGCTTTTCTGTCATCTGCTTCCTCCTTCATCTCTTTGCTGGTATGTTCAATGTTTCTCTTTTCTAATAAGGAAGAGATGAAGTTTTTTTATTAATATTGTGCAGGGAGTAGTGCAATTGCTTCTATCAGCAACAGTGAGCCATTTGAGGCCTCCTAGTTGTGAAAAGGGCTCCATTTTGTGCAAGCAACCACGCCTCTTCAAGCCGGTCTTCTGTATCTCGGCCTGACTCTCTTCACTATGGGAAAAACGGAGGCACACGCTTCACTCTTGCATCCATGGGAGCAGATCAACTAGACTCCACAAGACATCAAGGGATATTCTTCAACTGGTTCATTTTCCCTCTACATTGCCAGCTTCTGTGCTCAACCCTCATGGTGTGTGGAAGAGAACCGCGCTGGGGCTGGGGCTGGGCTTCACCATCTTCTCCATGGCCAATCTGGTTGGTTTGGTGGTCTTCCTATGTGGTACAAAATTTTATCGCCTTGTCAAGCCCAACGGCAGCCCTTTCAAGAGCTTGGCTTGTGTCATCGTCGCAGCCATCAAGAAAAAGAAGATGCCTCTCTCATCACAAACTGATGATTATCACCATGATGGAGATGGTTTCAACTCTCCCACCCCATTCTTCAAGTAAGTTTATTATCACTTGATATGCTATAATTAATAGTACTAGTTAAAGTTCCATTAATTTGGTTAAATTTGCAGGTTCTTGAACCGTGCAGCGGTGAAGAGTGAAGAAGAGTCTGTTCAAAGATAGTGAATCCATGGAAATTATGCACAGTGCAACAAGTTGAAGATCTGAAAAGGCTAACCCAAGATTGGGGCCAATATGGTTTAGTGGTTTGATATTGAGTATACCTCTAGCAGTGCAGATGAGTTTCATGATCGTACAAGCCAAAACCATGGACAGTCACATCACCTCCCATTTCAAAATCCCAGCTGCTACAATACAAGTGTGTGCGCTCATCGAAACCTGTGTCACCATACCGTTACTAGACCGCCTCATTTTGCCGCTTTGGGAAAAGCTAGCTCCCACTAGGCCTCCCAGCCTTGCAGCGCATTGGGATCGGCCATGTCTTCATTATACTCAGCAGCATTGTTGCGGCGCTTGTGGAGGGAGAGACTGAGCGTGGAAAGATCCCATGGCCTCATTGACCAAGTGAATGCAGTGGTTCCCTTGTCGTTGCTGTGGCTGGCGCCACAGTTGGCTATTCTGGATTTTCCCGGAAGGTTTCTATTTGGCAGGACAAGCTACATTTTGTTACCAAGAGTTCCCAGCTCCATTCAAGAACACTTCAACCGCCGTCGCTGGTTTGACACTCGCTGGGGCCTTCTATTCGAGCATTCTCGTCATCAATGCAGTGCAGAGAGAAACGGCATGGTTGCCCAACAATTTAAACAAAGGGAGACTAGACAATGTGTATTGGTTGTGCAGTGGGATGGGAGCTTTGAATTTGGTGTTCTTTCTTGTGTGTGCATCTGTCTACAAATACCATAAAGATTAAAAATGTTGAGGTTGGTTAGTGAATTGTTTTCAAATTAGTTTTTGCATCAATGGGCATTGAAATTTTTGTTACTTTATTGTTTGTGCATCATTGTACAAGTACAAAAGTTTTGAAGAATCTGGTGATTGTTGTTGTGCTATAACTAAACATAAAAAGATTAATTAGAACACCACAATTCATGGACTAACAAATGCAATGCATTAGCCACTCCTTAGCATAAGCAGGTAGAGAGCCTCAAAGGCCTAATCAAGTTGTTCTTCCTGTGGACGACTGGCCTATTACACTACACGCCCCTAGCCATCCAGATGAGCTTAACCGTGATCCTGAGCTAACCATGGATCGTCATCTATGGGGGCATTTCAAGATCCCTGCAAGCTCCATGCCGGTCTTCATTCTGGTCTCGACAGACACAACTTATAATACAAACAATAATTACAAGATAATATAATCAAACGACAAACACAACTTGGTGCATGTTTGTTCAAAGAATTCCCTTCCTAGAATAGTTATATGGTATGCTACAACAGATCCACTACCCAATCGTTAATTGATTTTCAATAAATTGAATAATTGGATGATAACTAATTCTTAATTAAAGGGATTGATGAGTGGTGTTCAAACATAAATACTACTATACTACATTTAAATTTGTAAGCAATTTTGAATTTTCAACTGCCCAAAATAATCAATTATAGTATATGATTGCTTCATAATTAATGAAAATGGTTTGCAATTAATACAATATACATTTTTTTTTTTAAGCTATTTTGAATTTTCAACACTGCAAAAAGTAATCAATTATAGGATTTCTTCGTAATTAATAAATTTGGTGCAATTAATGGGATTAATGATACTGAATCCTTATCGAGAATAATTGGGTTATTATGTAAAAATGATCTTTTACTTTTGTAATTTCGTGATTCTCAATAATTAATTACATAGTAAAATTTTGTTAATATTTTATATAATGAAATAAGTAATTAATAAATTAAATTTGACTCAATTTTTTTATAATACTAAATAAGTTTTAATTAATTGAATCTAACATTTTAATCATATCAAGCATTTTATTATGCTTATGGGTAATATTCTAATGCTTATAGCACCTTAATCCAAAATCAAGACTAAATCTCTACCTTTAGATTTTAAAATTAGTGAATGAGATTAAATTACTAATCTCAATAAATATTAGACAAAATATCAAAAAAAGGTAATATCGCATTATGTTATCATATGATAATTTTTGTGAATGTTTTTCTTATATCATAGTGTCTACAAATATCAACAATATGAAATAAGAATATCAACACTAGTAAAGAAAATATCAACACATATTTATTGAGATTTTTACATGGTTTTATTGAGATTTTTGATGTATTTGTTGATAAAAATCGTTTTTCAACATTTACAAAAATAAAATAAAAAATATCAAATTTCATCATCCTTACGTCGTGGGAAATATGCAATTGAGATCTCGTTGGGAAACCTTATAAAATTATCTTTAATTTGATATATTTTTCAAAAAATAATTTAAATTGAGAGACACGTAAATTTAAAGATTTAAGATGATTTTAATGATAGAAATTACATTAATAACCCCAATTTATTTATTAATTATTCAACAAGGGTTTATGCACCTAGGCCAAGACCCTCTTCTACTCATTAGGGGACAAGGTAAAAACGAGCGAAGCCGAGGAAGCCATGCCAAATGAAGAGGTTGAAGAGCTACGAAGGAAGTCCAAGATGTGAGGAAGGAGATGCGTTGATGAGGAAGGAAGGATGAAGGAACTTGTGGGGCGGGAAAAGGGAATAACGACAACCGGAGGAAGTGAAGACCTTGAGGGCACATTGCGATTGGCGGTGAGGTGCGCCAAACAAAATGAGCGAATGACGGAAGCATGGAGCTTTCAATGAAGATGTTGAAGTGGTTGCGGAACCTTTCCCCCTTTACCGGCGAAGGTAACTCCGGGGCCGTGGTGAAGTCAGCGCCCTCCAGAAGGGTCCTCGCAAGCGACCGGGGATCGCTGGGGGTTGATCTCCCATCCGTTCCCAAACAAGTTCCAGCCCACCTAAATCAAAGTCTCTAGTGAAGAAGCCGGTCCGACCAGCGGGAGAAGAGGAAGAGCGGGGACCAACAAAGAAAAAGTGAAAGTGACCGACCTAGGATCCCACCACAATCGGGTCTCGAGGACCACTCAATGAATCACCCCCATGACAAGAACTTTTATTTTTCTTACTTTCGGTTAATTGTATTTGTTTTTGTTGACTATTGGTGTTTTGTATTTGTCTATATCTTCTCAGCAGCTGTGCGTGTCCCCAAGTGTGAGAGGTTGTATTTGTTTTGTGTGTTTCATCCCACTGTGATGCTTGGTCTAAGTGTGAGAATTTTGTTTTTATATGAGCTTGTTGTTGTTGTTGTTGCACATTGATTTCTCTATTTCCCCACTTCTGACGATGGCTTAGGGACAAGCAGGTGAAGTGGGAGGGGAAAAGTGATGCATGAATTATCTGCATGGTAGAGTCTTTAGGTCTATGTTTTGTTGTGTGCATGGGCAGTGAATATAATACGGCATGATTCCCTTAGTAAAAGTAATTGAAAATAGGAGGCATTTGACTTAGAAGCTTTTATTTCAATAAGCGAGTTGATACGGTGAAGCGAGAACGATGGAGGATGTCTTTCTTGCTTGGTTGGCAAGCCTACTATAATAGCGAGTTATAAGCACTTCGTAACCCGAGCTAACACATGTTTAAGGGCCGCCAGCTGAATGCTTAGGGAGAAGAGTTGTGAAGGAAAAAATAGGGAATTGGGTTATGAAGGTATAAGTTGGACGAAGTCGAAGAAAGGAAGGAATGGAGGAATAAATTTGGACAAAGTCGGAGAAAAAAAAAAAAAGAGAAAGGAAAAAGGGAGGAGAAATAAAAAAAATACTCTATAAGGAGGAATAAGGTGAATGAAGTCGAGGGGAAGTTATTGTCTAAAGGCAGGGAACAATAATAGCGACCCGTGAAAAGGAGAATCGATCCCTGCACGTCACGGTGAGGAATGGTAGGTAAAGTGAATCCGACAATTGGGTAAGTAAAAGGGCTATCTTGGTGGCAGTTGGCTAGGTAGAGGAAGGGAAGAGGGCATATTTGGAGGAGTCTTGAGTATGTTGGATTGACCTTAATCTTGTGTGGACGGGTTGGTAAAGTTGGTAGCTCATGCGTATGTGTATATGTGTATATGTGTTTTCTTAGCTTGTTTAAGTTTTAAATTGTGTCTAGGTCTAGAATTACGTCTGGAGTGCAGAGTGGAGTGGGGGATAGCAGCAGTCGTCTTGTGCTTTTTATCTTGTCTTTTATACTTGAGAACCAGTATGGTTTAAGTGTAAGCGGTTGATAAGACTAATTTCATGCATCAGTTATATGGTGAAAAGCGTTACATTTCTTCTGGGTCTAACACGGTTTCTAAGCCAGGTGTGTGGCCAGAATCGCTAGATCGAGAGATCTTAGAAAACAGTCTAGCGAAGGAATGAAGTAGGGGAAATGAGCGAGAATCTAGAAAGAAGGCTTGAAGGAGGAGTCTGTAGGCGAGGAAACAAAGTCCATGTTTATGCATATTTGGAGAAGCTCAAACATCCCGGCGCTTGCTAAATAGAAGAGCATGCAACACACAAATCATCGCACTCTTTTTCGCTCCTCTTGGCTCACACACAACACGGAAACTTGGGAATGGGAAGTCACGGGGTAGTTTCGGTTACGAAGGGGTTTATTCTTGAGAAATTTCGGACGTAACTTAGTAGCGTGAGAGACGAAGATACAATCTCTTTAAATTTCGGTTGTTTGCACTTTTCACAGTTCGAACTTCACTTTTGGGAGTCGATTTGGTTGTTGATGCTCTTACGATTATCTATTCCTTCGGTGGTTTGCGTTTATGCATTATTTTTCAAGTTGATTTACATATATCCTACTTGTTGAGAGTTTATTTTCACAAGTTATATGTCAGTCCTACTGGTTAGTTCTTTGTGGTGCTTGATGCGGGAATTTGGTGATAGATCTGTGGTTTGTTGATTGATTGGAGGTTGTTGTTCAAATCGAAGTTATGAAATGTTTCCTTTTTAGAGTGAGGTTTGTGTGGACGGCTTGGATCGGAGTGGATTTAGCGTACGAGGTTGGATCACCGAACCGGGGGAGGTGAGTTGTGCATGAATTTTTGAGTTTTCCGCTTTGCTTTTGTTTTACCTCGAGTATAACATCCTTAGATCTGTTAGTTTTCTTATTGTTCTTCATCAAAATGATTTAAATTCGATCTGTTAGATTTACGCTCGATGCTGTTTCTTCGAGTTTTTTACGCGATTTGGTTGAAGATGGCCGATGTCGGCTGTTAGTTGGAAGGACACGGAGTTAGTTGTTTTCAGCTTTTCGGCCGTACTCTGCTTTTGGGTTATGGTCCCCACTATGATCGATTTGTGCAGAATCTAGGTAATTAGAGTAGTTTCTTAGATCTAGTGATTGTTCGGTTTAATTTTCGTGCATCTTTCTTTGTTTTCGCTAGGTATTAGCGTAGCAGTTTAAATTCCCAAGGATTAAGTTTATTTTCCTCAACCCGAAAAAAATGCGTGAAAGCTGACTGACCCAAAAACAAGTCCAAATCCTTGAACATGATTGTTACGCATCCGTGAAATGCATGGGATCGATCCCTGCTTTCCTGTATCTTAGGTTTAGTAAAGTGGTTGAGGGTTTTTGGAAAGAGTGCTTTGTGTGTCGATGATCGGGTTTTCCGACGACCAACGAGTTCTGGACGCGTGATCTGATGGATTCTTGGACCAAGGAAACCTGTTATGTTCTTCTGTGCACGGCGTGTTAGCAGGGTAATCACGTTAACTCGGTGAGCATTATTGCACTCCTTTACCATCCACCCTTAAGCCCGATTTTCCCACTTCTTTGGATGCTTCTTTACTACCGTAGAAAATTTTGGGAAGTTAGCCATCAGTCCGTAAAGGGATATCTCAACATTCACCTTTTTCAAGATTTCTCTCGGCGCTCGACATTTTGGGCTTAACTCCTTTGAGGAAAGGTGGTGGTGGGAGGTAGTCGGGAAAATTGTAGGGGCTTCTTTTGGGTCTCTTTATGGGAAATCTCAGCTTCTCTTTGTTAGCACATGAATTCTTTGAAGCTTTCTATCTTGGAATCCCCATATTCGGATGCGATCTCTTTTCCTTCTTTTGACGACTAAATGTGCAGCGAGGTAGCAGGCTCTGCTATGCTCAAGTCGCCCCTGCGTGCGAGGTTTGTAGACCTAACTTACACGTGCTCAGCCCCTGCGTGCGGCGATGTTTGAATACTTCAAGGGTTTCCCTAACTCTCTTCCACTCCTCGATATCACAGCATTGCAATGCTCAACATTTCCCTTTGGATTTGGAATTGTGTCCTTTAGAGTGACCTCAGGTGGCCTTGTGTTGGCCGTCTGATTTACTTGTTAGTACACATCTTTCTTGTGGTGGCATCCATTTCTTAAAGAAACTTCTCTGCTAATTATAATTATAATATAGGACTTATGATTAATGATTAATGCTCAAGTGGCACACTCACATATATAGTTAATTATCTGCGTAAATGTTATTGGAGAATCCATATTTATGATCTATCATCCGATTTGTGCATTGCTTGGGGTCATTTTCTCACATATACGGGTGATACATGGACCTAGAAAATGATCAAGGTATTGCAAATGTTTCTATCAAAGCTTTTAGTTTAGTTTTGAATATAAAATTTATTAAAGACATTCTCTCTTAATTAATGTTCAATTTTATATTTCTATATAATGATGAAATGTTGATAATCATGTATGCACCTCTATTCAATAAGATTATATGCCAAGAATCACTTTTGTTATAGTGATAAAGTGGCATCATACCCATCTCTTTGTTGATAAACATTAACACATGAAAAACACTAATTTCGGGTGCAACATTCTTTCAAATATCATTTCTCAAGTTAGGTTTATCGTTCCATATTCCTTTAAATAACAATGTGCGGACTTCTTATTAGGCACTATGGTTGGAGAGAGATATGTCACGCAATGGATTTGATTTATCTTTGTTGTCATGCTAGGTCAAGGTTTTAAAATTTTTAGTGCCAAAACTTTTAACAAACCCTTTTTTATTTTCCTATAGCTTAGGATCACAACTTTACGAGCGGGTATTAGTCGCCCCAGCGCCACCATGTGTTATGTAACGAGAATGAGTTCCTTTGCTAATGGACTACATATCGACGTATCACGTATGTTACACATTAGTGTTTGCGTAACACTCCTTATCCGATTGAATAAGTCGAACAAAAATTTGGTACAATAATACATGATAAATTAGAAACCGAAATAAATTCAACCAAAAACAAGCCGGCTTAACTAAAAATTATATCACTAAAACATCTACAAGCAAAACAAAAGTCACTAACCATATCGTTTTAACATACCACAATTTAAAATCAAAGCAAAGAAAGTTAAAGCATATACTCCATCCGTCCACGAAATGTTGTCCAAGTTTGACTTGGCATGAGTTTTAAGAAATGTGAAGAAAAGTTAGTGGAAAAAGTTAGTGGAATATAGGTCCCATATTTATATATTATTTTTATAATGGAATGTGAACGTAATGAGTTAGTTGAAAGTGGGGTTCATTTACCAAAAATGGTAAAAAGCAAAATGGAGAACATTTTTGTGGACGGACCGAAATGACAAAACTTGACAACATTTCACGGACGGAGGGAGTATAACATAACAAACAACCAAGCAAACATCTCATAAAGGGCAGATCCAACAAACATCCAGAACATGCATAACAAATAACCAAGCAAACATCC
Organism: Salvia hispanica; assembly: GCF_023119035.1. Lineage (NCBI taxonomy): Eukaryota > Viridiplantae > Streptophyta > Magnoliopsida > Lamiales > Lamiaceae > Salvia > Salvia hispanica. The sequence goes on from NW_025951530.1 coordinate 35,465, forward strand.
GAAACATACATAACACATCTAAAGGGTGACACGTCAATGTATTTCTCCGGGATCCAAACCACCAACCTACCTATTTACTAAACAAAATATGGAGTACATGTTTCTTCTTCTATTCCTCCTCGTTGTCTTCCTTGTCGTCCTCGCCCTCCTCGCTTTCGTCGTAATCGCCGGATATGTGTCTTCATCATGATCATTATCCTCCAAATAGAACTTTATTTCTTTCTTTCTTCCTCCATGTAGAGCTTTGCATGTTCCAAAGTCGGATGCTCCTTGAGCTCCGCCATGGTTAAAAATTTCAACCGGAATACTTGTAAACTTCTTTGTCTCCACTCTTCATCCAATATGCCTTTGGCTCATCTCTACCCCGACGCATTATCACTTCGTTGAACGGCTGAGGGCTTTCCTAGACTCATCGGACAAGGGTGAAAACTCCAGAAGCTCCGATGTAGTTTCCACACGCTCAGCGAGTTCTACTATAAATAATGTGGTGTACATCTTTCCGTGTTTTTCACATCATCATGGCTTCGCATCCCATTTCCCTTACACTTTCTCTCCTTGTTGCATTTGTAGAGATTCATTCTTGCTTTTACTCTTTCGGCGACATTCCGCATACATTTTCACAAACCCAATCTTAGAGAGAAAGAAAGCCATTGTAGTAAATGAAAATGAAACAAAGTGAAAAATGACATTTTTGTACTATAACCCATCGAAAACCAATGCAAATTAATGAAAATTTGAGTTGAACTTTGATGAATCTCGTTTGTGCCTTGGTTACTAAGCCGGTTTACCGTTTAAACAGATAGTATGCGCAAATTAGTTACTAAATGTGTAGTGATGAGTCTCGTTCTAAGCCTTGGTTCGGTCGTATAACGTGCTTTATTGGATAATATGCAAAATAGTTGCTAAAAGTGTGCGGGTTGAGGTACTAAATCGGGAGGAAAGGATCGAAGGAATTGGCGTGAAAAGCGGTAAAAAGTGTGCAAGCGGTCATTATGAACGAAAAAGGTGCAACGGCCCGGATGGATGCTACGGAGCTGGACACGAAGGAAGGACTTGCTTGGAACAATCACCTACTAAAGAGGGGCAAAGTTGTCGTTCGCATGAAGAGGCAACCCTAGAAATTAGGGCAAGCCACCCTATAAATAGGAGCTGAACATAAGGAGACTTAGAGCGTCCACTATAGGGGCGCGGCCGGCCACGTGAGCGCGACGCGACTCCTATAGTGGCCAGGGTGGGCAGCCGCGGCGGGGGAGGGGATGGACACGGGAGCGCCACGTTCGTGGCCGGCGCCAGGGGGCGAGCCGGCCCTCCTATTGCATTGGCCACGAGCCGCGGCTCCCCTATTTTCGATTTTTTTTTTTTTATTAATTCTATAAAAATACCCATTTTTCTCAATTTTTTACACCATTCCAATCTCCACTCTTTTCATTTTATCACCAATTCTGCTTTTGAAAAATGAGTTCTGACGATGAGTTCCAACAATTGGTGGATAGGGAGTTCGATGAACTCGTTCAAGAGGTGCAATGGGAAGGAAGAGGAGGCGGCGCGCGGCGTTCGTTCGCCCGTTCTATCATCGGCGGACCATCTGCCGTGACCATGTCGGGGCACACCAGCGGTTGATGAAAGACTACTTTGCGACAACCTCCGTTACCCGACAGAGATTTTCGTAGCAGCTTCAGTGAATGTCGCAACGGTTATTCATCCATATAGCGACCACATTGGCGCAACGGTATAGGTGCTTCACATTGGCGTGATGCTAGCGGCCGACCAAGGTTGTCGACATATCAAGTGTACCACTGCAATTAGGCGCTTGCCTATGCCAGGACCGTTGATATGTTCGACGAATACCTACGATTGGGTGAAACAAGCGCCCTAACGACGCGAGGCGGTTTTGTAATTGTATCCGAGGCCATCTTCGGTCCGGAGTATCTACGGAAGCCAATGCCGATGAGTGCCGAGAGATTGATAGATATGCACGGGATAGTGCATACTTTTCCGAGGAATGTTGAGGCAGCATCGATGCATGCACTGGGAGTGGAGGAAGCGTCCGGTTGCTTGGAAGGGCGTTCACATCGCGATTCAAAGGGAGACACCCAACAATGATCGGAAGCGTTGCGACTACTACCAAATGCGGCATGCATATTTTGGTGTCACGAGGGTCGAACAACGACATCAGCGTCTGGATTCGTCTCATCTCTTCAATGATGAGTGTCGGGTGAGGTCCGGATGTCAGATTCACGCCAACGGGACGCAGTACAACATGGCATACTCTTAACCGATGGATATACCCTCGTTGGCCGTGTTTGTCAAGACGATCCAGCAGCCGTTGGGCGAAACAATCCTATTTCGCGGCCAAACAAGAGAGTGCTAGGAAGGACGTTGAGCGTGCTTTTGGTGTCCTCCAATAGCGATATTCTACGTGCCCGGTTCGACAACCCCAAAATGATGGCTCCATCATGTATGCGTATCATATTGCACAATAGATAATAGAGGCAAGGTTTTTCCAGAGAACTGGGCCCCAAGGGGGGCAAGTAGAGTCACTGGCCCCCCCCTTTAATGTTGTACCCTAGGATGCATACTTGATCTAACGGTTCCCGAAGGGAGGGAAACATCACATACACCCCCGGGATATGATCAAGAGGTTTTGAATCGTGGGAGGGGGGAGTGTGAATGCGTAATGTAGTTTATGGAATAAAATTTTTTTTGATAATTTTCCCCTTTTGATAATAAAAAGAAGATTTTATTTTAATTTTAGTTCTTAGCATTTTTTCAATTATTATAGCCCAAAACTTTTATTGTAGTAAATTAAAAAAAAAAAAATAAAAAAAATAAACTTTTTTGGTTGCTGCCCCTATAGTGGTAACATGGGGATTTGGCCCCACCACGATTTTTGGGCTCCCCCCCAACTATAGTGGAAATCTTATCACTTTATCATCACTTTTTTCTTATCACTTTTCCATCACTTATACAACACCATTTTTGGGAAAAAGCCCTTGCTCTAAGTTCCACTTCCCAAACCCGGGGCTTCTTAAGATTCCACCACCCCGCTATTATCCAATCTTAAAATTTGGGGGTTAAAAATTCTTCCATTTTCCCCAAGGAGCCAAACAATCTTTTATTTGCTTTGTTTTTAAGATTTCTTAGCTTAAGATTGTTTTGCTGATTAAACTGGTTTGAGTTACTTTGGTTGGGAAAATCTGGGTGATAATCTTTAATGTAATAAGTTTATTGTAGTTTTATTTTTTGGTTTTTGCTTACGATTTCATTCTACCTAGTTAGCTAGATCTAATAGTTTTTTGTTGATTTTCCTTAATGTTAATCGTTTTGCTTAGTTGATCTAATCTTTCCTAGTGTTTACAAGTTTTTAATCTTTTAAACTCTCAAAAAGCATGGTTGTTTTACTTTTTTCCACCGTCCCGGGGCCGATGGGAAATTTGTTTTTTTGCTTTTTTTCTTGATTTCAATTAAATATTGCATTTACAAATTTTTTAGCTTGAGCATTCATCAATGGAGTTTTTAGGCTTTGTTTATTAAGAAGAAAATGTCACAATCAAAAATATGTTGTTTTTTTTTCTTTTTTTTTTTTGTACCGACTTTTTTCCCTTTTTCGAAAACCGGGGTTACGATGTCCCTTTTATTCCCTTTACCTTTTTTTTAGCCATTTTTAGTAAGTTTTTGTAGCTTCTATACCCCAAAAGGGGCCAAATTTCACATTCACGTACACTCCAAAAGATTGAGCATTTAGTTACCTTTGTCGATAGGTAGAATCTCATTTTTAATTTTCGCCTAGTAAACTCAACCCCAAAAAGGGGGAGAAAACCCAACCCTTCCAAAATGTCCAATTGCACTTCGCTACATCCATTCTTCGACCCTTACTCCTATCTGCGAGGTGGGGAGGTATTTTTGTTGACAAGAGGTTTTAGGAAGGACCCAACGCACAACAGTCTGACCCTGGGGCCCACACGCACACACAAAAAATGCCCATATAAAAAACCCCTCCTTTGAGGAATAGTTAAATTCACCGTAGGGGGGGAGAATTATCCGGGGGGAGAATTAACCGGGGGGAGACGTTTTTCTTCTATTCCTCCTCGGCTTCCCTTTTCGTCCCCGCCCTCCTCGCCATCGTAATCGCCCGAATTTTCTTCATCATGATCATTATCCTCCAAATAGAACTTTATTTCCCTTTTTTTCTTCCCCCCTTGAGCTTTGCATGTTCCAAAATCAAATGCTCCGAGCTTGGGCCGTTAAAATTTCAAACGATACTTGTAGACTTTTTGGTCTACTATTCATCCCAAAATGCCTTCGGTTTATCTCTACCCCAGAATCATTGTCAAGGGCAAAGGGAAAATTTCCTAGACTCTCAAAGGGGTGAAAAAAAGAAGCTCCTCGATGAGTTTCCCCGCCCCAGTTCTACTAGAAATAATGTGGTGTACATCTTTCCAGTGTTTTTTCACATCATCATGGCTTCGCATCCCATTTCCTTACATTTTCTCTCTCTGTTGCATTTGCTTAGAGATTCATTCTTGGTTTTTACTCTTTCGGCGACATTACCGCATGCATTTGCACAAACCCCGATCTTAGAGAGAAAGAAAGCCATTGTAGTAAATGAAAATGAAACAAAGTGAAAATGATGAAACAAAGTGAAAATGATGAAAAATGAAACAAAGTGAAAAATGACATTTTCGTACTATAACTTTGTTCGAAAACCAATACGAAATTAAAGAAAATTTGAATTGAACTTTGATGAATCTCATTTCGTGCCTTGGTTACTAAGCAGGTTGGCGTTTTAAGCGGATAGTACAAATTAGTTGTTAAATATGTAAGAATAGTATAAATTCTTACAACTAGGGATGGAGAATTATACCGGGTGGAGGAGTATACGGTGCATACCGAATCCTTGATATATACGCGACGCTTTGGTATACGTGGTATACCCAATTGGTTATTATATATAAACATACATATATAAAATTTGTACTAAAATTTTAAAAAGTATGACTATATGAAAGAATTTGATTGTGATGAAGTTTAATTGTTTTGGACCTTTTGAAGTAGTTGAACAGAATTGTTTTTTTGAATATTTTGGGTATAATAGAATTTTTCGGTATAACACGTATAAGGGTATATCGCATTCTTGCTTGATTCGGTATACCGCAAACACGATATGCTAACGGTATAAAAACTACCTTACAATTTTAGTATACCAATTCCGATATACCAAAAAAATTCGATACGATATCGGTATGGTGTTTTGTCATGCGTAACTTTGATCTACGTACGGTATGCTCACGTCGATAAGTACCGGAACCACCCCTACGCAAAGGGGACTAAAAAGCCAAACTAAGTGAGAAAATAGCAAAAAGATGAGAAAAAACGGTAAAAAGGCTACAGGATTGGAACAAAATGAGGCCAACTTAGAATTTTTAACGGAAGGATTGTCAAATCGAAGGAGAACCTTAGGGTTTTGGTTACCCCCTATAAATGGGAGTATTGCATAAAAAATGGAGGATGAATCACTCCTCACGTTCCCAGTTCGTCACATTCCATTTCCGCCATGTCTCGAGCCCAAACCCAAACCATCCCCCCAAGCGTGGGTTAGCTCCGTTCCAAACGTAGCTATTTGTGGTTCTACCATTTAGAAGAAAAGACATTACGTTTACTCGCCATTTTTTTTTGTTCTTAGTTCTTTTCTGTTTAATTTCTCGTTTTTGACAAGAACAAAGTATCAGATTATGGGGAAAAAAATTCGAATAAAACACAAAGGAAAGGAAACAAACTGGGTCTGGAAGTTTAAGCAAAGGGGGTAGAAACAAAACAAAAAAAAGGCATCATAACTTGTAACTACGTTGATCAATTAAAATATGTAAATAATTCATGTTTAAATAATTTGTTCTAAAATCCTTTTAATTTTTTGGGAAAATTCCTCTCTAATAGGGGGATCTTCCAAAAAAAATCTTTCTTCTTTTTTCTCTACATTTCCCCACTTTACAAATTTTAAATTTAAAACTCGTTAAAAACCCCCAAAATGCATATTCTTTGGGGGTGGAAGAAGATGATCTTGATACTACAAAGATTTAAATAATTTATGTTTAGATAACACTAAAAAATTTAAATATTTATTTGAGATAATATACAAAGATTTAATAATATTACAAAGTTTTTTTCATTAAAAAAACACAACATAAATATAAACATTAAAAAATTTCAATGGGACGGGGGGAATAAAGGGGGGCCAAATTTTAACTTTTTTTATCCCTTTTTCTTGGATTCTGGCTAGCATATTTTCCGTATAAAAAAAAATGATAATTTGTAAATAATTTATTTTAAATATAGTCGTTTTTACTCTTATGTCCTTACAAAAATATTTTGTGTACACTGAAAAATATCATTGTGGTACAAATTTGTCGTTTGATATAATTTGTAAATTCTTGATCTTTGTTGAGATCCACATCAATACATCTTTTACCCCCTATTCATTAACTTTTGATGGCTCGACACCATTTTTAACCATTTTATTCCATTAGAATAACATCCGCAACAATCTATTTCACCCTTAATTATTCAGGGTCTTACTATTTCATTTCTTCTTTTTTCCCCAACCAATTTGAATTTCAATTATACATTATTTTAAAAAAAATATATATTTATATTAAAAATGACATTATATTAAATAAGTCTCGGCATAAAAACAAACAAGAAGCAATCCTTTTGGAATCGTGGTTTCTTCTAAATAATTTTAAAAACGGTTTCGACTTCCCCATACGATGGATGAGGGCGGGTCTCAAAGGGTTGGGCGCTAGGCTAGAATCTGATAATACTCTTGGTTCTAATTTCCCTGGGGTTTTTCTTAAATTTGAGAATGTAAATGAATATTTTAGAAGAGAAGGGTGATGAATGGGCATTTATGTTTTTATGAATAAATTTGGGATATTTAAAAAAATTTAAAAAACGAATATTTTGGAAAGTAAAAAAATTTTATGTTTTTATATTTCTTAATATTTAAAAAAATCAAAACCCCCAAAAAAAACGACCCCAGGGGGGGTGGGCTCACCGTCCCCGGGGGACACCACTTTGGGCCGTGACCTGCCCACCGGAAAGGCCTTCCACGGAGGGCAATCCTCTACGCGGAGTCACCGCAGGCATCCGTGGGCCCCCCATCTGTCGGGATGGCCAGCCCGCCGGGAGATCACCGATGGGGATGCGTTTAGGCTTTTTTTATAGTTGAGTAAATAATGACATAAAAGTAAATTTCTATTTCAATTTTAAAGTTTGTGGGAAATACAAAAATTTTGGGCCCAAAAGTTCATAGATTTAGGGATAATACCCTAAATTTTTAAAGTTTGAACTACACTTTCTTGTATGATACGACACATTGTTTTTTTTATTCCAAAATGTATATATAAATTTAAGCTCTATCATATCTATACTTTGTATGTTTGTTAAGAACATGGGCCGATCTAGCATACTTAAAGGTGGGGCAAATGCCCCTCCTCACTTTCCCCTTTACCTTTATATGCAAAATTTTTAGTATATACATAAAAATTTTACAAATTGCTCCTCTTCAAATATATAAAAAAAATCCTATATTATAATTTTGCCCCTCTTACAATAAAATCCCGGCTCTACCCAGGTTAAGGAAGTTGGAAATTTAATTAATTTCAAATATATCATTGAATGTTAAAACATATCATACTATACACTACATAAAAAGACATGGAATGAAAACAACCTAAGCCGATGTACTAAAATACTACTGGCAATCATCACCATGTTCCTCAACATTTTTTTTTTTTTACTAAGAGATAAATGTTCAAATCATAAATGGCAAGCTTAAGTTTACAAAGCAATATAGTAACATAAATCCAACGCTCCAATGATGCGAAAACTTATTTGAATAATTCACTACAACATTACTTAGATGAGCCAACCCCTACATTTTTAAGCTTTATGGTATTTGTAGACAGATGCAATCACAAGAAAGAACACCAAATTCAAAGCTCCTATCCCACTGCACAACCAATACACATTGTCCAGTCTCCCTTTGTTTATATTGTTGGGCAACCATGCCGTTGTACTCTGCACTGCATCGATGACGGGGTTGCTCAATAGAAGGCCCCCGCGATTGTCAAACCAACGACAGCTGTTGCAGTGCTCTTGAACGAAGCTGGGAACTCTTGGTAACAGAATGAAACTTGTCCTGCAAAATGGAAACCTTCCGAAACTCCAAGAATGGCCAGCGGTGGCGCCAGCCACAGAAACGACATGGGAACCACTGCATCCACTTGGTCAACGAGGTTATGTGATCTTGCCACGCTTAATCTCTTAGACTCCACAAGCGCCGCGACAATGCTGCTGAGTATAGTGCAGACGGGCGATCCCAAGCGCTGCAAGTGCATGGGAGGCCTATTGGGAGTGAGCTTTACCCAAAGCGGAAAAATGAGGCGGTCTAGCAACGATATGGTGACACAGGTTGCGATGAGCAAACACACTTGGATTGTGGCAGCTGGGATTTTGAAATGGGAGGTGATGTGATTGTCCATGGTTTTGC
>NW_025951531.1:0-2000 GCF_023119035.1 Salvia hispanica
TTTTTAATGAAAAATCATTCTCCAATGTGGCATGTATTTAAAAAGGTATTACACTTTATGTTTTTTAAGTCATTTTATTTATTATTTTATTTTTAAAAAAATAATTTACCATTCTATATACTCCCTCCGTCCCGCTTTAGGAGTTCCGGTTAATCAATTTTGGGCGTCCCTCTTTAGGAGTCCAGGTTGTGATAAACTAAAAAAAAATATTTACAAAGTAAGTAAAAAAGTGTTAAAAGTGTGTCCCAACATCCACTACAACATTTATTTATTACACACACAATTAAAAGTTGGTCTCAACATCTTCTACAACATTTATTTATTACACACTCAATTAAAAGTGGGTCCCAACATCTACTATAATATTTAATTATTACACACTTAAACACTTTTCTTAAAACATGTGCCCGACTGAACCGAGACTCCTAAAGTGGGACAGGGGGAGTATCTTTTCTCTTTGGAAATTGTTTGTAACAGCCCGCCCTCCTAGGGTACAATAAATGCGGCGGCTGCTACCAAACGGACTTAAAGAATTCAACATAAGCTAGGGTTTCATTTAAAGAGTTTTGACCAAGAGTTTTTAAAGGAAAAATCAGAGCAATAAAACAACAACTTAACCTAGAAGCTTAAATAAGAAATAGGAAGGTATCATAAATAACGAGCAAAATCTCAAGAGTAGGACATGGTTTCCAAAATAAAATCCTCAAGAAAAGCCTAAGGCCTCAAAAGCCAAAGGAATAAGTGCTAGGTATCCATAACAACACTAAAGTGTATCAAAAACACAGCGGAAGACGACCAAGAGAAAAGAGCAGCTATGTATGAGGACACAACTACACTTGAAGTTCAAATTATCCATCTTAATTAGTTGACAAGCTCAACACCCGCCACCGCTCGTCATCGTTCAACCTGCACATAAGGAAAACACATGCAAGACTGAGTAAAATACTCAGTGAGCTCGTTGCCAAAACATTTTATAAGTTATGCCACCCTTACCAAGTGAACTCGAGTTTTAAGCAGTTATAAGAGAAATATCACGAGTATCACAAAATATATTTTCCATAGACTGGCCAATCAAAATAACTCCTTATTTTCTCATAAATTTCCACAATCACAATCACAATATTTCCATGGTGCGACGAAAGTGTGGCCACACTTTTCGCCCATGAGACCGGCCGACTAGCAAGGACGGCTCCCGATCCCATCGTGTACACAACCTGGTAGGGTTTGCGGCCCATACTCAGACCCGAATTCGTATAGTCACATTCATAACCCAAATAGCCCAATGGAGCGAACTCACAAACTAGGCATCAGGCACACAATATCACAATAAAACAAACATAGGCATGGCATAACAGTTAAACCACCCTTATAACACCAATCAATACTTTTGATAAAATAAAAGAGAGTTTGAAGATTAAAGCCCACCTCGACTGCTTAAATTTCAAGTAGTTTCGCTTTTTCGTTATCCGGCTTCGCAACCGAGGTTTCACCTTTTAATCACATAGGCACGTATCACAAATTAGATTCAAGACAAACTCCTAACTCATGCATGTCTCTACACTTTCCCTTTTCCCATCGATTTATCTTATATTTACCAAACCAAGATTATGTTCATCATATGACTTTCACTTGCATTTCAACACTAAATCTAACATCAACATAAGTTACACAAGAGTATTTAGCCATCAAGCACACACCACACAACACAACACACACACATGGCACGCACACACACGCACACACACACGTACACGCCACACACACATACTACATGCATACATATTTACATACCCCTTTTTATCCCACTTTCACTCAAACAAGATGCATGAGGGTTCAAGAAGACCGATTCATCGGTTAGAAAGAAGAGGAATTGAGTAGAATCGAGAAGATGGATATTAAAATACCTTAAGAGAAAAATGAACGGTAGAAATTAAGTATTAGACTCGTTTCTTCAAAATTCTTGGATTAAACTTCAATTCTTCACAAAGGATGGAGGATTA
>NW_025951532.1:0-1000 GCF_023119035.1 Salvia hispanica
TGCTATGTGACTAGAATTAAATTAATTCTCCAAAGAGTTTTTCTAGTTTGAAACATTATTTATTATTCGTGGAATAAATTCCAACTGCGCAGTTTTCTGAATAATAAATTCCTTTTTCAAACACCTCTTGGGGATCACCCCTTAGGGATTTAATCATACCACACTGGACACGCGAATTCTATGAAATAATATTCCAATACCTTCATGTTATTCAATTACTACCACCCAAGATATCATGAACTTGAGTTACGTACAAACTCTCACATATTGATAAGTCAAAGTGGCGTTTGATTGAATAAACAATATTGATATTAATATCATAGACTAGAAAATACTAAACTTTCTTGAAATATATTCTTTCAGTAGATAGCAATAAAGAATACATTTCGGATTAGATCCTTTCAGTGCTTTACCACACCGGTGTTACTAATCTCATCTTAGGTAAAAGAGAATTATCACAAACACCGCAACCGTTCCAATAGGTAGCCAAAGCCTATCTAGGTTGTGAATACGTTTTTCTTCTTACTAGATCTGGCCAAGTCCCCTACTGGAAAACTCATGAGGAGATTCATCGAATTTCCCTACTTGACCTTCTTAGTAAAAAGCCTTAGACTTGTTTATCATATTTCAATAATAAACCATTATATTATATTATTTATTCTCATAATTAGGTAAACAAGTGGACGTGGCGTTTCTCGTATACATGCACAAGCTGACTGTACAAAGGCATGTACGCTCGAAGCATCTTTTAGTATACAAACCCCAACACTTCTTCCATTGCTGACATGAATGAAACGAGAATGAGTGAAATCTCGAAAAATGGAGACAATAATGAAAAAAAACAGATGTGTTAAATGGAAAAGAGGATTCGCGACGACAATCAAACACTGCAGATGTCTTCATTGGAAAAGAGGTTTTGCAATGATAATTCGGAGATATAATCTATCAACAAATTGTTATGGGACGAGAAAATAAAAATTGCAGATGTGTTCAATGTAGA
>NW_025951533.1:0-3000 GCF_023119035.1 Salvia hispanica
GTGGTGAATATGGAGCTGTTGTTTGATGAATTATACCACTTGCGTTGCATAACTCCTCAAACGGGGCTACATACTCGCCTCCTCTATCACTTCGAATCGCTTTGATTTTACAACCAAGTTGATTCTCAACTTCGTTCTTATAATTTTTGAACGCTTCTATTGCTTCATCTTTACTTCTTAAAAGATAAATGTAGCAATATCTTGTGCAATCATCTATGAAAGTGATAAAGTACTTTTTACCACCTCTAGTTTGCACCATCCTTAAATCACATACATCCGTGTGAATTAATTCAAGGGGTTTCGTTTTCCGTTCAACTGAGTGAAATGGTAACTTAGTCATTTTAGCCTCAAGACATATTTCACATTTGTCTTGGCTATCCACTTCAATTGCCTTTAGTAAATCTAAGTTTACTAATCTTTTCACGGCTTTTGAATTTACATGTCTCAATCTACAATGCCACAAATTTGAAGACTCGGTCAAATAAGAGGAAGTAGATGCTTTATTATTATTGTTAGCCAAAGGCTTTGGAACAAGGCGCGTAGCCACACTAAGCTTGAAAAGTCCGTCGGTTACATAACCTTTTCCGAGGGACTTCCCAAACTTGTACAAAGCAAACCTATCAGACTTGAATACAAGTTTAAACCCCTTATTAACTAGTATTGATCCTGACACTAGGTTCTTGCGGATGTCCGGGACATGCAGCACATCCTTCAAAGTGATAGTGACACCAGACGTCATCATGAGAATCACGTTGCCAATGCCGAGGACTTCGGACGATGCTTGATTCCCCATGTTGATCTTCCTCCCTTCAACAGCAGTGTAGGAGGCAAACTTGCTCCTATCTGAGCAGACATGAGCCGTAGCGCCGGTGTCGATGTACCAGCCGCCCTTGTTGTCAACAATGTTGACTTCTTCAGTGACCACGGCAACGAGGTCATCTTCATTCCAGTCCTTGAACTCTTTCTCAACGACGTGGGCTGCCGGCTTCTTCTTCTTGTTGCGGCAGTCTTTGGCAAAGTGGCAAATTTTGCCACACTTGTAGCACTCGCCTTCAAATTTCTTTGCAGGCTGCTTGCCCTTCCCTTTGTCTTTCTGATTTGGGCGGGGGCGTTTGTTGGAGGGTCCGCCCCGCTCCAACAAGTTGGCTTTGGCATCAAGTGGGCTAAAGCCCTTAGCCTTTTGATCGATCTTGCGCACATCCGCTTCAATGCGTAGCTTCACGATCAAGTCTTCAAGACTCATCTTCTTTCGCTTGTGCTTGAGATAGTGCTTGAAGTCCTTCCAACTAGGAGGAAGCTTCTCGATGAGTATGCACCATATAAAGTTGTCGGGAAAAATCATCCCTTCAGCCACGAGTCCGTGGATGATCATTTGGAACTCTTGAACTTGTTCCATGACCGGTCTAGAGTCGACCATCTTGTAGTCCGTAAATTTGGATACTACAACATGTTCCGTACCGGCAGCATTGTCGATACTATACTTCTTTTCTAGGCTTTCCCACATTTCTTTGGATGTGGTTACAAGGGAGTATACATTGTACAAGCTATCATCTAAAGCACTTAGAATGAAATTTTTACAAAGATAATCTCCTTTGCGCCATGCTTCATAGTCCGCCAAGATCTCGAGCCTTGTCTCTTGATCACTTGGCACGGGCGGCTCGTTCTCCGTGAGGAAGTTGGCGACGCCCAATGTTGTCAAATAGAACAACATCTTTTGGTACCACCTCTTGAAGTCAGATCCTCCAAATTTAGGTGGCTTCTCGGCGGGTGGCATCATTCTAGGTGCCAAAGGTGCCGCACTTGGTCCTTGGAAGGAACCATTCACGTTGCCCCCGAAGGAGCCAACAACATGGTTGGGCATAGGGCCCCCACCATTCATGTTGGGCATAGAGCCCGTCATGGTCGCATTGGTCCCGAAGGAGCCAATACCCGTGTTGAACCCGAAGGTTCCAACACTCGCATGAGACCCGAAGGCCCCAGCAGTCGCGTGAGACTCGAAGGTCCCAGCATTCGTGTGAGACCCGAAGGCCCCAACACTCGATCCATTAAAGGATCCGAAGGAACCACTAAAAGTGGAACCAACCGACCCACTCGAGGTGGATCCACCAGTGAGCCCATGGGTGTTAGTATACACCCAAGGGGTTGTTGATGAAGATGGATAGAGCCCGGGAGTTGGCATCATCGTGGTGGATGCCATAGTGGAGGAAATGATGGCGGCGGTGGTGGCCGGAGTGGTGGCAGCGGCGGTATTGGATTCAGTCGACATCTCCAGCAAAGGTGATTAAAGTTTCGAAAGTTTTAGTTTCAGTTTTAGGTCCAAATCCCTTCAAAAGCAAGTTATATCTCGTCTTGCGATTGTTGGTTTCTGGAATTACAAGAGATAACCGGGCGTAATACAACCCAAAAGAAGGAATACAGAAAAGAACTGAAACGAAAATTACAAACGGAAATCGAAACTATAAACCGTAGAACAGGAAATAGCCGAGTCGAGGAGGCCTCTTTCCGCAAGAATCCCTTGGCTCGCTGACGTGGAAACGGTGGTGGTCTAAAAAGAACCAGACCCACTAGCCTTGGGCCAAGCCCAAAGACCACCCAAAGACCAATTGTCAAGATCCAAGTCCAATTCCAAGTCCAAGTCCAAGTCCAAGTCCAAGGGCAAGGGCACGGGCACGAGCACTGGCTCGGGCTCGCGGCTCGCGGCGGGGCGGGCGGTGCGCGTGTGTGGGCTCTTACAGCCCATCTTAGTACACTATAATTATTACATGTAATAATCCTTCTTATTAAATACTAGTTTAATAAGGTTGTAACTTCCAATGTGGGATAATTAACTCTCTTAATTATTCCCTAAGCTTCTCTCATAGCTCATTAAGTTTGCAATTTTGCACAACTTTAATCCATTATTTCTCACTCACCGGGAATCGGATTTGAGAAAATGAATATACCACGGTCATCTACTCCGAACGTAGATCGACACTATATCATTTAATTTCACAAAATTAA
>NW_025951534.1:0-2000 GCF_023119035.1 Salvia hispanica
ATCAATTAATTAACATTTATCATTTTCAATAAATAAATGCAATATAACAAGACCACTAACACAAAAGCGGAATCATATTAACCAAAATCGAAAAATCCAAGACTATTCAAATTTCAATTTTGAAATCACATAAATGGTGAATTAATCAAATCTAGATTGGCTCTGATACCAACTGTAAGCCATATCTCTATGCTTTAATGATTTCGATAATGAAATCTAATTCTAGATTTGAATTAATTCAACCATAGTATATATATTATAAGTGGAGATAAAATCACCAAACTCCATCCATGCTTTCTTCATTTGATGTAGAGGTTGAATCCACCAATTGATGTTAGTCCTCTCGTTGACTGGATCCTCCATAATTGATGTTATCCCCTCTTTGACCTCAAGCCTTTATTGATTCTTTTGATGGATAAAAAATCAATAATTTATCATTCCCATAATATATGTAAGTATATCACTATATCTGTATATGTGAATATCATTGCATGTATATCATTTATTTGCAATTAATCACGTATTTCCTTTTCTATATCTCTCGACAATGAGGAAAACCTCAAAAATCTTTGCACCTCTTTGTAAAAACGTGACTTTCCACAATATGCAATTAAATGAATAGACACAACTTTTGATTAAGGTAGTTAATTAACTGCCTTTTCCTAATCAATCTAATAAACTAATGGTACACATTAAATATATGCATAATCCTTACATTATTATATACCAGTATATATGTAAACATTATAAAACCTTTCGTATATACATATACAATATTATAATGAATCCATGCATATACCTATATATAATTATGGCATATTAAAGGTAAGAGAGGAGGGTTATCAATACACCCGATTCTAATTCTTTAATCGAGACCGGTCCATCACGGTATCGTCTTTTATATTAGAATCCTTAATTTATCATGAACTTAATCCTCTTAATATTAAACCAATAGATACATAGGTCACATAAGAATATAAATATTCTTACAGTATATAACAACAAATCTATGTGACCAAATTTTGTACAACCAAAAACTAGTTTATTTGACAAAAAATTAGGTTTATTTATGCATTTAATTAAAATATTTGGATGCATATATAGTACATGGATAGTGCATAATATTGTGGTCATATATTTATGATTTTTGTATAATTTTTTTATTTTTTTAGAACCATAAATATAATTAGTGCATACTTTAATTCAAATTATTAAAAAAATAGAAAGAAAATTCAAATATAAATATAAAAAATGAGGTTAAATGCTAATAAGTCTTTTTAACTTGTCCACTTACTATATTTATATTTTAATATATAATTAATACATTAAATTATTAGTATAACTTTATTTTGGTTGTACAAAATTTGGTTGTTTATCATTACTCATATACAAAACCCATCTTCCGGGAGAAACAGTAGTTACTCGGCCAGTTAAGTTGGTCCCACCATATTGATGGGAATGCTGATTGTTGCAGCACTTTTGCTGCTGTCTGTGTTGGGGTGAATTTATACATCCCTCTCACACCAGCCATTACCTTGACCATGTTAAACAGACAACAAGAAGAAAAATTACCTGCTGTTCATTTATTTTCAATTACTTCCTAATTCACAGCTCCAGTTTCTGAGCAAATAGATGCTAACAGGAGCAAAATATATAGCCATATTAATCTCTCTCTCTCTCGTATCCGACGAGTTTTACAGCAGTGTGATGCGAAATAATATTCGCTTTTGAATTATCTAAGGATTTTACATTAATTTCCTCGTACTATCCATCGTTTTTTCTGCGCGTACGGATAAATCAATTGTAAATATTGCGTTTAAAATCTAAATCGGTAATTCTGTAACTTCCTAGAAAAAAATATCATTCCTCTGTTAATCTAATTGCAAATTCTCACAATTGAATTAGTTAATTATATAACTGTGATACTCTCACAGTCTACATTTCTGCATCTTTATCAATGTTTGAGCTGGTTGTGGAGTGCTCTGTTTCTGATTTACTTA
>NW_025951535.1:0-1566 GCF_023119035.1 Salvia hispanica
TAGTGCTTTGTTTTTCCATTTCAGTGAAGTAAAACATGGTTAGAGTGAAGTATTCCAATGTTAGAGTGAAGTGTCTGTGATCTATGCTTGTAGTGCTTTGTTTTTCCAATTCAGTGAAGTAAAACATGGTTAGAGTGAAGTATTCCAGTGTTAGAGTGAAGTGTCTAAGATCTATGCTTGTAGTGCTTTGTTTTTCCAATTCAGTGAAGTAAAACATGGTTAGAGTGAAGTATTCCAGTGTTAGAGTGAAGTGTCTGTGATCTATGCTTGTAGTGCTTTGTTTTTCCAATTCCGTGAAGTAAAACATGGTTAGAGTGAAGTATTCCAGTGTTAGAGTGAAGTGTCTGTCATCTATGCTTGTAGTGCTTTGTTTTTCCAATTCAGTGAAGTAAAACATAGTTAGAGTGAAGTATTCCAGTGTTAGAGTGAAGTGTCTGTCATCTATGCTTGTAGTGCTTTGTTTTTCCATTTCAGTGAAGTAAAACATGGTTAGAGTGAAGTATTCTAGTGTTAGAGTGAAGTGTCTGTCATCTATGCTTGTAGTGCTTTGTTTTTCCATTTCGGTGAAGTAAAACATGGTTAGAGTGAAGTATTCCAATGTTAGAGTGAAGTGTCTGTGATCTATGCTTGTAGTGCTTTGTTTTTCCAATTCAGTGAAGTAAAACATGGTTAGAGTGAAGTATTCCAGGTGTTAGAGTGAAGTGTCTGTCATCTATGCTTGTAGTGCTTTGTTTTTCTAATTCAGTGAAGTAAAACATGGTTAGAGTGAAGTATTCCAGAGTGTTAGAGTGAAGTGTCTCTGTGATCTATGCTTGTAGTGCTTTGTTTTTCCAATTCAGTGAAGTAAAACATGGTTAGAGTGAAGTATTCCAGTGTTAGAGTGAAGTGTCTGTCATCTATGCTTGTAGTGCTTTGTTTTTCCAATTCAGTGAAGTAAAACATGGTTAGAGTGAAGTATTCTAGTGTTAGAGTGAAGTGTCTGTGATCTATGCTTGTAGTGCTTTGTTTTTCCAATTCAAGTGAAGTAAAACATAGTTAGAGTGAAGTATTCCAGTGTTAGAGTGAAGTGTCTGTGATCTATGCTTGTAGTGCTTTGTTTTTCCAATTCGGTGAAGTAAAACATGGTTAGAGTGAAGTATTCTAGTGTTAGAGTGAAGTGTCTGTGATCTATGCTTGTAGTGCTTTGTTTTTCCATTTCAGTGAAGTAAAACAGTGTTAGAGTGAAGTATTCCAGTGTTAGAGTGAAGTTGGTGTATTTTCCATGTGCTTTTGACTTTTTTTGCGTTGGATATCCTTCCAAATAGGGTATCTTATTGGGAATTTAGTTAATGATGTCTTAATCTAACATGTCAAAGTTGAGGTGCTAAGATTGATTCTGAGCCGTTGATATTGGCACAAGTGTTGCTATTGATTTAGAGTGACACTTAATTAACCTTTCATTTCATGGTTAAAGTGAAGTGTTTGTGATCCATGCTTATAGTTTCTATAAATGGCAGGACAACTATTAATCTTTTGAAAGCTGTTGATATACTTAAAGGAAGACGAAGAGAAAGATCTAGAGCAACG